>NC_073393.1:38408705-38538705 GCF_028641065.1 Leucoraja erinaceus
TGTGTCTTCGACCTTTTTATGTGGGGGATGGGGGAGGGGAAGAGGGGGAAACTGTTTCCCAGTCACTTCCTGGTAGGAAATGTGTCTTTTCTCCGAGTCGCATCTCCCCCCCCCCCTCTCTTCGTGGCCTACCATCTGGATTAGTGCGGCCTTTCCAGCTGGAGACCGGCCTGAGCTTCAGCAGTGGCACAGCACTAAATTACCATCACGGAGCGATGGTACCATGCCTTACCAGGGATCGCCGGAGTGTTGGTCCTGTTGCTTTAACATCGCGGAGCTGTGGTTTGCGGAGCTTCTAGCCGCGGGTGGCGCTGACTTTAACATCGCGGAGTCCTGGGACCCTTTGCCGAGGGTCGCCAGCGTTGAATCTCTGCCCAGCTCGGCCTGTGGACCTCGGGAGCCGCGGTCTCCGGTAAGAAGCGGCCGATTCGGAAACTCCAAGCCGCTGAGAGTGTTCTTCCGTTCCGAAGTCGGAGTTCCGATCATCCCGGCGAGAGGGCCTGAACATCGGGCCACCGTAGTGGCATCTGCAGAGGGCTCAGAGGGCCCTGACCACGGGTGAACAAGATGACTGAACTTTATTGCCTTCCTTCACAGTGGGAAACGCTGTGTGGGGATGATCATGTTCTATACATGTATTGTGTGCTTTTTATTTGTTTGGCTGTATGGTAACTCAAATCTCGCTGTACCAATTGGTGCATGTGACAATAAATGTAACTTGAACTTGAACTTGGATCCCAAGAAGAGCATGGTTCACTGTTCTCTATATGGAGTGTGATGACAAATACAATCACTTCCAACCCCAGGTTTGCATTAGGTCCACGTTGTTCTGGGAATTACCTCTGCGAGAATGGCAGAACAGTGATATTTTCAGAACCATATGCCATAATCAGGAATGTTTGCTTAAGTAGATTACATTTGGAGTCAGGCATGTCCTTGCTTTGCTTTGCTTTGCTTTGCTTGATTGCTGTCAGCAGGTAATAACTAGTTCACCCAGCAATGTTAATTGAATCTGTCTACATCAAACTTATAGTTTGGTAATGACATGACCGAGTGAGAAATATCTCTGCCATTACATTTTAGTTTTACAGTTGAATTTTAATTGCATACAGTTTTGGAGGCATTACTTTCCCCAGCTGAAGACCAAATCTGCAGGTTAATTGATACTCTTACTACGCTGAGAGTATGTTTCATTTTTTAAATGTTGATTGCCTCATCAAATTCACGTTTGTGCAAGCCCAGGTAAGCACACACTGTGGAATTCTCTGCCTCAGAGGGCGGTGGAGGCCGGTCCTCTGGATACTTTCAAGAGAGAGCTAGATAGAGCTCTTGATGATCACAGAGTCAGGGGATATGGGGAGAAGGCAGGAACGGGGTACTGATTGGGGATGATCAGCCATGATCACATTGAATTGTGGTGCTGGCTCAAAGGGCCGAATGGCCTACTCCTGCACTTATTGTCTATTTTCTATTGTCTATTGTCACTATTCTTCTGTTCAGACTAGGAAACTAGGGACAGGTTTTTAGTCATTTTGAAAGATGTAGCAAGACTGTAAAACTCAGGTGTAGCTGACGTTGGTGAGCAGCTAGTAGGAACATGTCAGGAGTCATCATGAGTTCAGGAGTCCTTCTGGAAGTCAGGAATCAACTGTAAAAATGTCATAGCAAAAGGATTTGA
Source organism: Leucoraja erinaceus (assembly GCF_028641065.1). Lineage (NCBI taxonomy): Eukaryota > Metazoa > Chordata > Chondrichthyes > Rajiformes > Rajidae > Leucoraja > Leucoraja erinaceus. Next base: position 38,410,384 of record NC_073393.1, read on the forward strand.
GTCTAGGAGCAGGGAGGTTCTACTGCAGTTGTACAGGGTCTTGGTGAGACCACACCTGGAGTATTGCGTACAGTTTTGGTCTCCTAATCTGAGGAAGAACATTCTTGCCATAGAGGGAGTACAGAGATGGTTCACCAGACTGATTCCTGGGATGTCAGGACTTTCATATGAAGGAAGACTGGATAGACTCGGCTTGTACTCGCTAGAATTTAGAAGATTGAGGGGGGATCTTATAGAAACTTACAAAATTCTTAAGGGGTTGGACAGGCTAGATGCAGGAAGATTGTTCCAGATGTTGGGGAAGTCCAGAACAAGGGGTCACAGCTTAAGGATAAAGGGGACTGAGATGAGGAAAACATTTTTCACACAGAGAGTGGTGAATCTCTGGAATTCTCTGCCACTGAATGTAGTTGAGGCCAGTTCATTGGCTATATTTAAGAGGGAGTTAGATGTGGCCCTTGTGGCTAAGGGGATAAGGGGGTATGGAGAGAAAGCAGGTACAGCATACTGAGTTGGATGATCAGCCATGATCATATTGAATGGCGGTGCAGGCTCGAAGGGCCGAATGGCCTACTCCTGCACCTATTTTCTATGTTTCTATGTAAAGATGGCCCCAGAGTCACATCTGAGCCAAGTTCGCTAAGGCCAACAGATTTGCTTCCTGATGGGCCTTAATGAAGCCAGAGTGTTTTTTATTGAAATTTTTACCTCGGCGACTAAACTGGGGTTTAATTCTGCAACATGATGGGATTTGAACTCGGGTCTCTGGATCTTTAGTCCAGCCCTGTAGAATTCTAGTGGGGTACTTAATAAATTTGCACCCAGGTTCACCCTGTGCATCCCCATGGGGAGATGTTGGATTTTGAACCCCAATTAAGATTGCATTGAAGTTAGATTCATGCAGGACTTCAACACATTGCACAGTGCCACCCACACAACAATATGCCTTTTCATTGTGTCGTCACGGTTACGGGGGGGCAACTGTATCCAGGTGTGGACAATACATTTCTGTCACAGTATTTATGATGGGATGGGGTGATTGAGAGGGGAATATTGGCCCTGGCACCAGGGAAACACATGCAACTTTTCACGTTGTGGCTTCTGGTATTCTGTCCAAAAGCTGACATCACGAACAAGACGGCTTTGTATGGTAACTCAGACTCTGAACTGAACCCTTGGGCTGGGCTTGAATCTGTGAATCTACAAATTCCATGACACAGTGCAAGGTTTTTATGTACCATGTGATGGTTTTTGGAACAGAAAATGGATCTCTCAAAACAATCGGCACCTCTGTGTGGCCATGGCACACCACGCTAAGGTTTACAGCGGTTTTCCATACACGTGGTGCCCTTGTGGGCAGAGGTTGTGGGTTTGAGGGTGGCACAGAGGTTGTCATGGCAATGCAACAGTTAGTGGACTACTCCTCTGACAATCTGATGTCCTGATTCTGTTGGGGGGGGGGGGTCACTGTTTTAAGGCCCCTCACTGTGATTCTGATTCTGATGTAAAGTTTGCACATCTGATTTTGCAAGCAGCATGCAGTTTCTGCACTTGGTTGTATAACAAACCTGGACCAGAAACACTTTGCATATCACACACAAAAGGAAAACCAATTTTAGAAAGCATTTTATCGGGATGCATCACAGCTTGGTTTGGGAACAGCTTCAACCAAGTCCGCAGGAAATTGCAGCCATTGTGGACGCAGCCCAGACCATCACTCAAACCATCCTCCCTTCTATTGACTCCATTTGTACCTCACGCTGCCTCGGCAGGGCTAGTAGCATTATCAAGGACGAGTTGCACCCTGGTCACTCCCATCGGGCAGGTTATAGAAGTGTTTGAAAGTGTGAGCTGGTAAAATGTCGAAGTAATGCATATCTCCGTTTACATTGAGCAAGTTCAAACCTTTGACCTGACCAGTGAATGAATAGTTTGCAATTACCTTTATCTACCCTTCCCCTGCATTACTTCACCCTCTAATATTGAATATTGACACAGCTGTACATGGAAGCTCTGGAAACAATTCCATCGACTCCTCACCTTGTTGAGATGTTTCCCTTGCTTGCCCTTGCCCATTCCTTCATCTGCTTCTCTAATTCATTCTCTGTTTAAGATCTGCTTCTGCCTGCCCTTTTTGTATCATTTTAAACATTGCTGCCATATTACAACATTTCCATTGAAACATTGAAAAGAGCTGTCAGATTTTCAGGTAGGTTTTCTTCACATAATGAGGTCTGCTGTGATTTTATTTTAAAAGTATTCGTCTTCAGTAATTTGCTTTCAGAATTACCTCCTTCAATAATGACAATTACAGCAGTTATACGTTGATGTAATGTAATAATTTAATAACTTATTTAAACACCAGAGGAGTGATGAATAAAACCATGTTCCAGTTATTCATTACATGTAAGGCAATACTTGCAGGCATTCCACCTGCTGGGATCCGAAGGCAAGCAGCAACTCTGGCACTATCTCGTTGTGCCATGGACCCAGATCACCACCTCCATCAAGCTATCAGCAAAGAGTAGAGGCCACCCCAACTGAAGTCCCGTCACCCCTTTGCTCCACATGGAAAACAACTCCTAGCATCCATCCAGCCAACTGAGACAAAAGCACACTGAATAGCCAGCAATTGGTCGCAGGAGTGGAAGGCAACCTCATCTCCATTACACAGCTACATCACTTCACCAGATAAAAGCTGTCCGGGGTCTGACCTCCCCAGAGGAGCATGGGTGAAGCTCAACAGACTTGGTACTGGAGTTGGGGGTTTCAGTGCCAGCGTGGAGATGGGGGCTCCTCCAGAGCCCAGTCTGAATGCGGAGCAGAACAACAGACAGCCAACCATGTCATCTCTGAGTGCCCACTCTACCACCCACCCAATGGAGCTCTGGGCCTGGCAGACATTGATGCAGAGACAACAACACTTGCCTTGAGATCTAACTATTCCTTTGGTCTATTTATGTTTCATTCGCAAGAAGAAGAAGATTACATGGAATTAGCAGGGGAAATGACACAGTCAATATGAAATCTAACTCGGGACTGTCAATTGTTCATCTTATCCAATGTCCTAGTCTCATACTCAGTCGTGTTATACGTGACATCAGGTCTTATGCCAGGTCTTGGCATTGCGGAGGTTTGCTGCACAGGCAATTGGTGGGTGGCAGAGCTGTGTGGTGTGGAGAACAAAGAGGGCAAGATTGATTGTCTCAAGCTCAGAGGGTAAGGACCACAATTCTGTTTGGAGTCAACTACATCTTAATGTCAGGCAGGGAGTTTGAAAACCTGAGACAAATCTTTTGTTCAAATGGAGTTGGTAGTGATGTAGAACCAGGCGTCTTTAACACACATGTGGAGGCTACTGTGTTGATAATGTTGTCAAAGCAGCATCTGGAAACGAAAGGAATTGTACAACTTGAGTCCTACAGATCCAACTTCCTTGCAGTCTCCAGAGTTTTGGATTCTTACCCAGCTAGAAAAAGAACTTCCCCAAAAGTCTTTCATGATTTATGTCATTATATTTAAGATCTGGCTGGCCTTTGATATCTTGGAAGTCCCCCACTGTTTGTTGTAAAAGATTCAGGACTTTGTTGGTAGAGAAAATAGAACGAAGGGGCATGTATGTATATGTGTTGAAAATTACCTCGCTGCATGTGAATTTCCCCCATTCAAGATTCAAGATTTTCAAGATTCAATTTAATTGTCATTTGGACCCCTTGAGGTCCAAACGAAATGCCGTTTCTGCAGCCATACATTACAAACAAATAGACCCAAGACACAACATAATTTACATAAACATCCATCACATCGCTGTGATGGAAGGCCAAAAAAACTTATCTCTCCACTGCACTCTCCCCCCCCCCCCCCCGATGTCAGAGTCAAAGTCAAAGCCCCCGGCTGGCGATGGCGATTGTCCCGCGGCCATTAAAGCCATGCCGGGTGGTGCGAGGTCGCACACCGGGTCTTGGTGTTAGAGCCCCCGGTGTGCGCTCGCAGAGTCCCGCGGCCATTCCAAGCCGTGCGGGGCGGTGATGTCAGGCCCCGCTCCAGGAGCTCTTCAACCCCGCAACTCGGGCGGGAGAAGTCGCCGTTGCAGAAGCCCTGAAAAGCGGTCTACCTCCAGGGACCCGCGGGCTCCCGGTGCCGCCGTCCGCCAGACCCGCAGTTGCAGCCTCCGAATCTCCGGAGGTCGGGCTGCAGCAGCAGCAGCGCTCCACCACCGCTCCACCCATCACTATTGCATTATTGTTGTTCATTTTCAGTGCCAAAAATTCTCTTTCCTGGGTCAGCCATTTAGTTTGATTTAACTGAGGCACATTATCACTGTAGGTTACACACATCGGAATGCTGAAACAAATACTGTAAGATTTAAAGGTAGACAAAAATGCTGGAGAAACTCAGCGGGTGATGCAGCATCTATGGAGCGAAGGAAATAGGTGACTTTCGGGTCAATACCCTTCTTTAGACGTTTCGGGTCTGAAGAAGGGTCTTAACCCGAAATGTCGCCTATTTCCTTCGCACCATAGATGCTGCATCACCCGCTGAGTTTCTCCAGCATTTTTGTCTACCTTCGATTTTCCAGCATCTGCAGTTCCTTCTTAAACAACTGTAAGAATTAACCTGCCTTTGTGCATTGCATAACATTTTTAATGGGGGAATGTCCAGAAGCTATTTGGCCACAGGGAAACTGCAATCTCTATTGTGCAGGAAGGAACAGCAGATGCTGGTTTAAACCGAAGGTAGACACAAAAGGCTGGAGTAACTCAGCGGGACAGGCAGCAACTCTGGAGAGAAGGAGTGGGTGACGTTTCGGGTCGAGACCCTTCTTCAGACTGGTTAGGGATTAGGGAAACGAGAGATATAGACAATGATGTAGCGAGATAAAGATCAATGAATGAAAGATGTGCAAGATGAAACAAGTAACAATGTTAAAGGAAACAGGTCATTGTTAGCTGTTTGTTGGGTGTTAACGAGAAGCTGGTGCAACTTGGATAGGGGAGAGACATCTCTATTATAATTTGTGGAAAAGTGGCAACCAAATCACACAAAATAATTAGATAAATACGGGTATTTGGTTATGTTACATCTTGTGTACAGCAATACACGGTGGTCATTTGGCCCATTTAGTTCCATGTTGGCTCCTAGGATATAATCTTGGTAGTCCCATTTCCTGTACCATGTGTTCTTGTACCTTTGTGACTTATTTCCTCACACAAACCCTAAAACTCCCCTTTGAAATAAGGAATTATTGATTGAAGGATAAATGTTAGCCAGGACATGGAACCATTCCCTTTTCTAGTTGAAATAGTACAGAATAGCGGTTCAAGAGCAGTCAGGAGCTAGGTAAAACAACACACCTACATTTTTATAGAGACATTTTGAGTTTTACATTGTAGAGCTACGTAAAATGTCAAAGGTTGAACTTGATATTTTACTTAGTGCAAGTAGCATTCATTTATAAAAAATAATCATTTTCCATTCGGATGTGAAAATAATTTCGAGTTAAAAGACTTCACGCTGTTTGCCAAGTCCACAAGCCGACGGTTTCTCCTAATTACGTGTGGAAGCAATTGAATGCTGCAGGAGCTGAGTAAGCTCTCTGTTCGGGTCATGTTCGACTTGGGTATTTGTGCTGTTTGGAACTTATTTTCAGGAAAAGTCAAATGACTTAAAAAAATAAGTTTTAAAGATCTCAATGTCTGAATAAAATCGGTTGCAATTTTGTGGGAAAGGAATATGTCCAAGAAGCCTCATTAAGTAACCTGATATTTGTGTTTAATATTTAGTTGCATTGATAAACTGCATAAGATTGATTAACATGGTTCATTCTATAGAGACTGCATTCTTTTTCTGAATGCTTTTTATATAAAGGTGGAAAATTGTGAGGGTCTGTTTCAAATGAGGTCACAAATATATAAGAATATTGAAGAGCTATTACCTGCTAATAGATTAGTCTGTGTATAAAGTTGATGTTTCATATTGAACGCCTGATCTTCAGTGGTTTAGATCATGTGGTATTTGTCATGATTGATTCCCTGAATAGCGAAACATAGGAAAATAGGTGCAGGAGTAGGCCATTCGGCCCTTCGAGCCAGCACCACCATTCAATATGATCATGGCTGATTATCTAAAATCAGCACCCCTTACTGCTTTTTCCCCATATCCCTTGATTCCTTTAGCCCCAAGAGCTAAACCTAACTTTCTCTTGAAAACATCCAGTGAATTGGCCTCCACTGCTTTCTGTGGCCGAGAATTCCACAGATTCATAACTCGCTGGGTGAAATTTGTTTTCCTCATCTCAGTCCGAAATGGCCTACCCCATATTCTTAAACTGCGACCCTTGCTTCTGAAGAGCAAGGGGGAATAAATATGGCTGAGGAACAAACATGTGCATGGTCTAAGCTGACATGTTACTGCAGAATGGAGGAATGCTGTGTGGCTGGACTAGTTTTTAATAAGTCGTCATCACTGAGCCCACAACTAACAATGGACCATTGCCTTGATCTTCGTTACTTTTTTGCATTTCTTGATTTCATTTGTTCAATATCTCTATATCACCATCTATATCACTTGTTCCTCTTTCCCCGGGCAGTCTGACGATGGGTCTTAACCCAAAACGTCACCTATTCCTTTTCTCTCGAGATGCTGTCTGACCCGCTGAGTTACTCCAGCTTTATGTGTCTATGCTTTGTTTGTTTTAATTCAGGTGCATTGGAAAGATCTTATGAAACCATTATAAAGAAATCCCCCAATACTCTGACTTGCATTCAGCAACCAACTTTATACGAACCAAGTCAACCACCTTAGTAGAGTTTACACAAGCGTACAATGTATAAATGGGTTTTTGCATTACCTACAGTTCAGTATGATTTTAGTTTGTGACATGCCACTTAATCGGCAGATGGGAGTTCAATTTAATGAAAATACGGGACTCCTCAGTATTGCGGGAGTGTCAATATGGGTTATGTATTTGATAGAATCTGAATGTAATGCAGTGCCAGGAAACTGGATGATTTCCATCCCGGTTATGTTTGTGAATATTTCAGTTGTTAGTGCAGACCCGTACGAAGCTTTTCAAAAAGGGGGGTGGCATGACAGGATTACAAAAAACCTAATGTGAAATAATGTGCGTATTGCGCACATCACGAGTGCGAAGCGTGAAGTCCCTCGATGCCAGGGTCCAGGGCCCGCTTAAGGGCCCTGGAAACTCAGGGGTTTTAGATGCTTTCTGATGCATTCTGAGCCTTATTTTGGAGCATTTTTGCACCAAATTTATGACCAATATTTCAGAAATTAACAGGAATCTGAGAGGTAGCTTTTTCACACAAAGGGTGCTGGGTGTATGTAACGAGCTGCCAGAGGAGGTAGTTAAGACTGGGACTATCCTAATGTTTAAGAGACATTTGGACACGTACATGGATAGGACAGATTTAGATGGATATGGGCCAAACGCGTGTGAGTGGGACTAGTTTAGATGGGACATGTCGGTCGGTGTGGGCAAGTTGGGCTGAAGGGCCTGTTTCCACACTGCATCATTCTTTGACTAAAAAGTTAAGAAGAAAAATGCATGTAGATAAGTAGAGCAGATTTGAAAGAGAAGTGAAATGTAAAGGCAGAGAGAGGTTTATGGGTGGAAAGGAATATAGGAAAGGAGGGGGGAGAGTGGGCTTGGGCAGATGGGTGAGGGGAAAATAGTCACAAAATGCTGGAGTAACTCAGTGGGTCAGGCAACATCTGTGGAGAACATGGATAGGTGACATGTCACAGAGTGCTGGAGTAACTCAGTGGGTCAGGCAGCATCTCTGGAGAAAAGGTAGAGATTATAGTTCGGGTCAAGACCGTTCTTCAGTAATATTCATGATGTGCCATGCATAGACATTCCTGAATGTTACCCAAACCATCGTGAGCTCTTTGTTACGGTGCTTGCCCTCTCCTATCTCTGCTGCCTTGGGTGATGCAGGATAGGACACAAGCTTTGGGACACGGTGTGAAGTGTTGCCGTCTGTCCCAGCCTGGTAAAAACCTGAAGGAGTGGATTTGGAGAGGATGTTTCCACTAGTGGGAGAGTCTAGGACCAGTGGCCACAGCCTCAGAATTAAAAGACATTCCTTTAGGAAGGAGATGAGCAGGACTTTCTTAAGTCAGAGGGTGGTGAACTGTGGAATTCATAGCCACAGGCAGCTGTGGAGGTCAAGTCAATGGATAGATTCTTGATTGATATGGGTGTCAGAGGTAATGGGGAGAAGGCAGGAGAATGGGTTTGAGAGGGAAAGATAGTCATAGAGTGATACAGTGTGGAAACAGGCCCTTCGGCCCAGCATGTCCCATCTGCACTAGTCCCACCTGCCCACGTTTGATCCATATCCCTCCGAACCTGTCCTATCCATGTACCTGTCTAACTGTTTCTTAAATGTTGCGATAGTCCCTGCCTCAACTACCTCCTCTGGCAGCTTGTTCCATGCACCTACCACCATTTGTGTGAAAAACATACCTCACAGATTCCTATTAAATCTTTTGCCCTTCACCTTAAACTTATGTCCTCTGCTCCTCGATTCACTTACTCTGGGCAAAAGACTCAACCATATCTATTCAAATCATGATTTTATACACCTCTATTAGATCATCCCTCATCCTCCTGTGCTCCATGAAATAGAGTCCCAGCCTACTCAACCTCTCCCTATAGCTCTGGCCCTCTAGTCCTGGCAACATCCTCGTAAATCTTCACTGTACCCTTTCCAGTTTGATGACATCTTTCCTATAACATGGTGCCCAGAACTGAACACAATACTCTGAATGCGGCCTCACCAACTTCTTATGCAACTGCAACATGACCTCCCAACTTCTATACTCAGCCTGACCCGCTGAGTTACTCCAGCACTCTGTGAAACGTCACAGAACAGGGCAAGATTAGCAAGTTTGCTGATGATACAGAAGTGAGTGGTTTTGCAGATAGTGAAGATGGTTGTGAAAGATTGCAGCAGGATCTGGATCAATTAGCCAGGTGGGCAGAGGAATGGTTGATGGTTGCATGGTTCCTTGAAGGTCGTGTCGCAGGTATATCAGGTGGTCAAAATGTATTTTGGCACTTTGGCCTTCATCAGTCAGAGTATTGAGTATAGAAGTTGGGAGGTCATGTTGCAGTTGTATAAGACGTTGGTGAGACCGCATTTAGAATATTGTGTTCAGTTCTGGGCACCATGTTATAGGAAAGATGTCAAACTGAAAAGAGTACAGAGATCCCCATCCTGGATCAGTCCAATCAGGGTTGTGTCATCCGCAAACTTGAGAAGCTTGACAGAGGTGTCTGTGGAGGTGCAGTCGTTGGTGTGGCGAGAGTAGAGGAGAGGGGAGAGTACGCATCTTGCGGTGCTCCTATGCTGAGCGTTTGTGGGTGATATGCTTTCCCGCCTCACATGCTGCTTCCTGTCTGTCAGAAAGCTGGTGATCCACCGACAGAGGGGTTCAGGCACAGTCAACTCAGAAAGTTTGGAGCGTAGTAGCTCTGGCACAATGGTGTTGAATGCAGAGCTAAAATCAAAAAACAAAATCCTCGCATAGGCCCCATGGCAGTCTAGGTGCTGGAGGATGAAGTGCAGGCCCAGATTGACTGCGTCATCTACATATCTATTGGCCCAATATGCAAAATGCAGAGTTTCCAGCAGAGGGATTGTGATATTTTTCAGCTTGGCCAGCACAAGCCTTTCAACGGTCTTCATGACTACAGAGGTCAGTGCGACTAGCCTGTAGTCAATATGACCAGTAATCCTTACCCTTTTGGGCACAGGGACAATAGTGGAGACTTGAAGCAGGCAGGGTCAGTACATCTTTGCAGGGACTGGTTAAAAATGAGTAATTGGGTGTGAAGTGGTGATTGGAGTGGGGTGGGTGTTGAAGGGCCCAGTCTTTGCAGACTGAGGTCAGGCTGTGAGTGGGTGAAACATAGAAACATAGAAATTAGGTGCAGGAGTAGGCCATTCGGCCCTTCGAGCCTGCACCGCCATTTAATATGATCATGGCTGATCATCCAACTCAGTATCCCGTACCTGCCTTTTCTCCATACCCTCTGATCCCCTTGGCCACAAGGGCCACATCTAACTCCCTCTTAAATATAGCCAATGAACTGGCCTCAACTACCCTCTGTGGCAGAGAGTTCCAGAGATTCACCACTCTCTGTGTGAAAAAAGTTCTCCTCATCTCGGTTTTAAAGGATTTCCCCCTTATCCTTAAGCTGTGACCCCTTGTCCTGGACTTCCCCAACATCGGAAACAATCTTCCTGCATCTAGCCTGTCCAACCCCTTAAGAATTTTGTAAGTTTCTATAAGATCCCCTCTCAATCTCCTAAACTCTAGAGTGTTGGTTGGGGTGGGAAAGGTTCCACTCTTCATACTGGAGTCTTGCCTTAAGTATGTGTGAAGTGGTGAATGGGAAGGAGAGGGTGCAGGGTCCATTCTTTGCAGACTGGGGTCTGGCTGTGTTTGTTGGGGAGGGGATTTCAGGGTTACGTTTCTGATTTTCAAACCTGCAGTAAAACTCATTCAGGTCGTTCATCAGCTGACGATTGTCCAAAGAGCGGGGGGCTTTCCTCTTATAGCTGGTGATTTCTTGCATGCCCTTCCAAACTGAAGAAGAGTCATTAGCTGAGAAGCAAGGGTGGTGTGGGCCCAGCAGGGGTGGTGTGGGCCCAGCGGTGTGGCATGAGCGCAGCGGGGGTGGCGTGGGCCCAGCGGGGGTGGTGTGGGGGGAAGATGGCTTCGGCCCTGGCGGCGGAGGGAGGCGAGGGGAACGGGCTCCGCCGCAGCGGCGTCTGGTGTTGGGGTTACAGCCGTTGGGTTCAGATTCAGCCACTCCCACCCGGCGACGGGAGAACGGAGAGCTGGTCGTTTCCAAAGTGGAAACGCTGATTTTCTTTTCCGATTTTTTTTTTTTTTTTTTTTGGTGATTTTTTTCTTAGGGGGGGAAAAAAGAGAGGTGCGGTCGCACCCAACGCACCCCCCCTTTGGACAGCCATGTAATGGTATGCTCTTTCAAACATCATAACCGCGGGGTTGAAGGAAAGTGTAAACAGGAGTGTAGAAAGAAGATTGATTGTAATAGGGACAAAAGAAAGCTGAAAGAGAGGAGGGTTCAGGACAAAACTCGGCAGGTCAGAGACAAACACGGGTGAGGAGGGAATGTTGATAGGTAGATGGTTGGACAAAGGCCAGAAATGAAAGGACAGAAGGTGTGAGACAAAAGCATTGAAGAGTTTTGAATTGTGAAGCTAGAGGAAGGAATGTTAGTGGAAGTGGAGGGGAGAAATAGGTGCAAACCCAGGTGGGGCACAGGGGAGCAGGGTTTATGGGGGAATAATTTGTACTAACAAGGGAGGTCACTTCATTTTTTGTTTATATTTGCTTGTTAGATTTATTCATAATAAAAAAGAAAAAACAAGTTTCTGTAACTTTTGCGGGGCTCCCATTACAATAGACAATAGGTGCAGGAGTAGGCCATTTGGCCCTTCGAGCCAGCACTGCCATTCAATGTGATCATGGCTGATCATCCCCAATCATGTTTAAGCTATGTGATATTCAAGTTTGATACTATAGTGAGCGCTGTGTATTTGGGCTATTTACATTACACTTTGATTTAAGATCAGGTGATGGTCAATTCTACTGGGTGTATCTCATTTCGGAGGAAATGATTCATTTAAAAAGCACTGTAAACTTGGCAGGAATGTATTAATTGCTGGAATATCAATGAGTGCATCTGTCTAACATTAATTTGAGTAAAGATCAGTTTAGATTCGTCCCCGTGCGTGGGAATATGTTAATGATGGATGATTCACATGTTGATATTTCTTTTCCTGTTGTTAATGAGGGCACTTGGCTGCCCTGCTTGTTTTTCCCCTCCATTTACACCAGTCACAATGTCAAATGTTCAGTGACCTGGTGGAGCAGTCCAGGGTTTAGATGCTTGTTCCCTGGAGATCTTGCAGCTCAGTCATCGTCTGAAGTGTGGGGTGGGTGTGGACATGAGGGAACAATATTGGAATGCTTCAGTATCAGTTCAGTTTTATTTTTCATATGTAGGTTAACACAGCGCCAACGGTACAATGAAATGTTTTTTGACAAGAAAACGGGTCACCTCGGCAATGATATTACACAATATTGGAATGTGTCGGAGGGAACTGCAGATGCTGGTTTACATCAAAGATAGACGCAAAAGGTTCCAACTCTACGGGACAGGCAGCATATCTTGAGAGACTGTGAAGGGTCTCAACCTGAAACATCACCTGTTCCTTCTATCCAGAGATTCTGCCTGTCCCGCTAAGTTACTCCAGCATTTTTGTGTCCACTTCAATACTGGATTTTACCAGCGTCTTTTTCAGCGTCTCAGCATTTATCAGCGTCTCTTCTTCCTGAGGAGACTGAAGAAGGTCCATCTGTCTCCTCAGATCCTGGTGAACTTCTACCGCTGCACCATCAAGAGCATCCTTACCAACTGCATCACAGTATGGTATGGCAACTGCTCTGTCTCCGACCGGAAGGCATTGCAGAGGGTGGTGAAAATTGCCCAACGCATCACCGGTTCCTCGCTCCCCTCCATTGAGTCTGTCCAAAGCAAGCGCTGTCTGCGGAGGGCGCTCAGCATCGCCAAGGACTGCTCTCACCCCAACCATGGACTGTTTACCCACCTACCATCCGGGAGGCGCTACAGGTCTCTCCGTTGCCGAACCAGCAGGTCGAGGAACAGCTTCTTTCCGGCGGCTGTCACTCTACTCAACGACGTACCTCGGTGACTGCCAATCACCACACCCCCCCCCCCCCCCCCCCCCCCCCCCCCCCCCCCCCCCCCCGGACACTTATTATTATTTATTCAAATCGTTTGCTATGTCGCTCTTCCAGGGAGATGCTAAATGCATTTCGTTGTCTCTGTACTGTACACTGACAATGACAATTAAAATTGAATCTGAATCTGAATCTGAATCGGATTTGAGTTGGATAGTTGAAAAGTTGATCTTTGGAGCACAGTACCAGTTGGCAGCCAGCGACTCTATAAGAATAGAAGGAAAAATCATCAGACCTGTTCAAAGAACTCTGTGCCCTGTAAACTTGGTTATAATTTAAGGAACAAAACTTGTGAAACTGCAGGAAAATTATACGAATATTGACACTTTCCAAGAAAATAAAAAGGACAATATTCTCCATTGCAGTTTTTCACAATTTTCTAATAGCAGAGTATGATGTACAAACACCTTAGGATCATTCTTCAGAATGAAGGGAGAAATTAAGTTTAGTTTGGTTTAGTTTAGAGATACAGAGCGGAAACAGGCCCTTCGGCCCACCGAGTCTGCACTGACCAGCGATCCCCGCAGATTAACACTATCCAACTACTAGGGACAGTTTACACATACACCAAGCCAATTAACCTATATACCTGGTAGGCACAAAATGCTGGAGTAACTCAGCGGGTGAGGCAGCATCTCTGGTGAAAATAGATGGGCATCTCATATTTCGCTTGGGTAGTTTACATCCCAGCGGTATGAACATTGACTTCTCTAACTTCAGAAAGCCCTTGCTTCCTCTCTCCATCCCCTTCCCAGTTCTCCCACCAGTCTTACTGTCTCTGCCTACATTCTATCTTTGTCCCGCCCCCTCCCCGGACATCAGTCTAAACAAGGGTCTCAACCCAAAACGTCGCCCATTCCGTTTCTCCAGAGATGCTACCTCACCCACTGAGTTACTCCAGCATTTTGTGTCTACCTATTTAAAACAGCATCTGCAGTTCTTTCTTATGCAACCTACACACCTGTACGTCTTTGGAGCGTGGGAGGAAACCGAAGATCTCGGAGAAAACCCACGCAGTCACGGGGAGAACGTACAAACTCCATGCAGACAGCACCCGTAGTCGGGTTCGAACCCGGGTCTCCGGCGCTGTAAGCGCTGTAAGGCAGCAACTCTACCGCTGCGCCACCGTGCCTCCCAGTACACTACTGTGCTACCCAGTTGATTGGTGTTGATATTATTAAGTGCTTGACAGGATACAAACTCGGAGGCCACTTACTCTAGAGGGGCATTGGGGAACTAGAGTTTTGGGATAAGGGGCCACCCATTTAACATGGGTGAGGATGAATTTCATCTCTGAGCTGTTAATCTTTGGAATTCCCACCGCAGAGTGAAGGCAGAGTTAGTTTATTCAAGTCTGAGACCTTCATGGACTTGAGAGATGGAGATCAAGCTGGAAAGTGAAACGAAGCTAAGAACAGATATGCCATCATCTTATTGAACGGTGAAGCAGACTTGATAGGTCATATGGCCAATTCCTGTGTGTAGGAAGGAACTGCAGGTGCTGGTTTAAACCAAAGATGGACACAGAAAGCAGGAGTAACTCAGCGGGTCAGACAGCACCTCTTTGCGGAGTGACCCGTTGAGGTACTCCAGCTTTTTGTTTCTATCTTTGGCCTATTTCTTTCTCCATTTCTTTCTTGTATTCTTATTTGTATGTGAATACGTGGCCAATAAACTTACTTACTTACTTATCCGAGACTAAATGAAAAACATAGATCAGTTCTAGAGCAATGCCGACTGTTCTGTCTGGAACCAACTGCCTTGATATGAACTCGGGATTAACATTGCGTGTACCAGCAATAGCAATATGTTGACCCATGGTCAATAAATAATATTATGTCCTATTGTTACGTGTTAGAAGTATCGCCTTTCAGATGTTAAACCCCTGCCTTGAACTATCAAGTGAATGCAAAATCTCTCATGGCAATATTAGAACGCAGAACTTAGAAAAGTGCAGCATAGGATCAGGCCTTTTCACCCAGGATATCTGTGCCGAACATGATGCTAACCAAACTAATATCATCTGCCTGCACACCTTCCATAACCCTCCATTCCCTGCACATCCATGTGACAATAGACAATAGACAATAGGTGCAGGAGTAGGCCATTCGGCCCTTCGAGCCAGCACCACCATTCAATGTGATCATGGCTGATCATCCCCAATCAGCACCCCATTCCTGCCTTCTCCCCATATCCCCTGACTGCTATTTTTAAGAACCCTATCTAGCTCTCTCTTGAAAGCATCCAGAGAACCTGCCTCCACCACCCTCTGAGGCGGAGAATTCCACAGGCTCACCACTCTCTGTGAGAAAAAGTGTTTCCTCGTCTCCATTCTAAATGGCTTACTCCTTACTCTTAAATTGTGGCCCCTGGTTCTGGACTCCCCCAACATCGGGAACACGTTTCCTGCCTCTAGCGTGTCCAAACCCTTAACAATCTCATATGTTTCAATGAGAATCCCTCTCATCCTTCTAAACTCCAGAGTGTACAAGCCCAGCCGCTCCATTCTCTCAGCATATGACAGTCCCGCCATCCCGGGAATTAACCTTGTAAACCTGCGCTGCACTCCCTCAATAGCAAGAGCGTCCTTCCTTAAATTAGGGGACCAAAACTGCACACAATACTCCAAGTGTGGTCTCACTAGGGCTCTGTACAACTGCAGAAGGACCTCTTTGCCCCATCTAAAAGCCACTTACTCTCAACTCTCATATCTGCCTCCAGCACCACCCCTGGTAGCGCCTCCCAGTCACCCATCACCTTCTGGGGGGAAAAAAACCAACAACTTGTTCCGCACATCTCCTTTAAACTTTGCCCCTGTCACCTTCAAGTTATGGCCTCCAGTCTTTGACATTTTCACCCTGGAAAGAAGGTTCTGGCTGTTACTCTATTAATGCCTCCCATAATTGTATCTATTTCTATCAGGTCTTCTCTCAGCCTCTAGTGCTTCAGAGCCAACACTCCCAACTTTTCCCAAACTCTTCTAACTAATACCCTCTGATCCAAACAGCATTCTGATAAACCTCTTCAGCACCCTCTCCAAAGTCTCCACATTCTTCTTGCAATGGGATGACCAGAACTATGCACAATATTCTACAGACTTGGACAGACAAGATCCCTCCGTACAGAAATGCGGTTAAGGATTTTTACATTAACTGTATACTTTCCCCTTACATTTGACTTTCCAATATGCAGCACCTCACCCTTGCAATTCTTGGTCAACATTAACCCTCAACCAACAACACCCAAAATAAATGAGTTTTTGTGTTTGTATTAAATGTAGATGTGTTTGTCAGTCACTATTTGGAAATGTGTAGGAAGGAACTTCACATGTTGGTTTAAACCGAAGATAGACACAAAATGCTGGAGCAACACAGCGGGTCTGACAGCATCTCTGGAGAGAAGGAATGGGTGATGTTTCGGGTCAAGACAGTCTGAAGAAGGGTCTCGACCCGAATCGTCACCTACCTGTATTTCTCCAGAGATGCTGTCTGACCCTCTGAGTTACTCCGGCATTTGTGTCTATCTTCGCTATTTAGAATTGATTCAATGTGAAATGTTTTACAGGTGACATCCAGTGACCATGAACGTTACAATAAAAGCATATCAACTTTGGTTACTAAATAATTTAGATCAGCAAAAAGTAAAACTTTGTATTTCATGCGGTTCTAATATTCTTGCTAGTTTAGTGGTCTGATAAACGACTCCTGGAGTTTTCAACAATGCTTTATTCGAAAGTTTAAGTTGCAGCATACAGGTTTAACAGACACGTCTGGCCACATCGGTGGTCAGCACTGAACGAGCGTGCGCAGGGGAAAAAACAGCAAAAACAACAGCCCCTCCCGAGTCACGTGACCGCGACTTCCGAACGCCGGGTTCGATATCTGCGTGCGCTAGCAGGCACCGCTACACTAGCACCTTAATTAAGATGAGTAGCAAAGGTGGAATTCAAAGCTGGGCCACTTATGGAAATTGTAGCTCAGTGTCATTCCATGTGGAATATTTATTCATAAGTCATTGGAAGTGTCTTCAGACTTGTGGGAACCACGCTTTGTAGAAGGTGCCTCATAAATAAGTAAGGTTAAGCCAGTCTAGACAAGGTAAATATATGCAGAAGCTACTAAATATTTAGTATTAAGCAAATTGATATTCATATCTTGATTTCCTATTGATTTCCAATTGTGTGATTTCTATCATGTTGATTTGAAACACTGTTAAGGTTGCCACTGTAGGTGAATTGTACAGGCATAGTGTGAACTGGGTACTGTGACAGGTTGAACTGCAAATGTCATTGTCCAGAACACCTATTCCTTTCTCCGTTTATTCTACGCTGTCTCATGTACATCCATGGCACTTCTAACACCAGCTGCCATTGGAAGAGTGTCCTGACCTTGAAGGGTTTATTTTCACCAAGGGCGTCCAATTTCCTGGGATGGCCAGCGGGTTCTTTACTCCTTCCTTGAAGGGAAGTCCAGTCTCTGTCTCCTGGCTGAACTGTTCTCATACTAGATGATTGCTTCTTAAATTCTCCAGCCTTGGGAACCTGTATATGTCGAACAATGCCTGCCTCTATCGTGGAACAATCCTTTCATCAACCTTGTCCAGATTCTTTCCCTCATTTCCAATTCCAGTGCATTGACAAATGCATGGGTACGGCTCCGACACTTGTGCAGAGCTCGAAGGCTTCAATCCACGATGCTGCCCCTTTGCTCTTGCCTACACACTCTGATTCTTCCCTCCGCTTCCCTTTCGCAACACCTCTCGCTCCAACTCAGTGGATAGGTTAGCGCCCATGTCAGCTGCAATGTAAGCAGTGTACCGGAGTAATCCACCCAGCATCTTTGTGGAAAGTGGAGTTAGTCATTCATGACCAATGTTGTTGATATTATTAATTTTAAGGGAAGTTAAAATGTGTTTATTGGTCAAATAGGGTTGGCTGAATGTCCACAAAATGTTTGTTCCATTGAAAGTTTAATATATTCCAAAGGAAAGAATGGGATGTTCTAATTTTGTCACTAGTAGATGTAATAATATCTTTTTATTGCATTCCCCCTTCCAGATGTACCAGAAAACTGTTCCTAAATGCCAATTGCACGTATCATCAGCCCTAACCGATACCACCCTCCAGCTGACTTGGTCCTCCACCTCACCAGCTCCCATGTCTGGTCAGCCTCTCCCCTTAGTTGCCTCCTCCAATAACAGATGCCCACAAATCTACAAATTGACAATTAGTTTAGTTTAGTTTATAGTTACAGCGCGGAAACTGGCCATTCAGCCGATCAAGACCCCGCCCCCCCAGAGATCCCTGCATACTAACACTATCCTACACAGACTAGGGACAATTTACATTGATACCAATCCAATTAACCTACAAACCTGTACGTCTTTGGAGTGTGGGAGGAAACCGGCAATCTCGGAGAAAACCAGCGCTGGTCACGGGGAGAACGTACAAACTCCGTACAGTCAGCACCCGCAGTCGGGATCGAACCCGGGTCCCTGGTGCTGTAAGCGCTGTAAGGCAGCAACTCTACCGCTGCGCCACCGTGCCGTCATTGTTACTTACGGAGAATTCTTACACCTCCCCCCACGCCCCACCCCCCAGGAAAACCACAGGATGGGAACCTGCATGTTTGACGGATTGTTGTTCATTTAGTAGCTGGGTTTTATTTTATACCATATTCCAACTGTTTGCTGTTGAAAATGAGTGACATTTAAGTTATTGAAATATTTTTCATTTCTGCATCCTTACATAAATTGTGCTGGATACTTGTAATGAGTGGATCAAAGACGATACAAGTTGTTTGCCAATTTCATAATAGTTATTCCTGTAATAATCAGAGTTCTACATTGTCAAACAATCTGTCTTTTTTATAAATATTGGATGTTGTTTTTTGTAATCAAATATGACTTGCATCCTTCAGTACGAAAGGAGCAACTTTGAATTGAATGGATTTAATTTTCTCTGCAACAGTGTTTAGCATATGCCAGAGAAACAAGAGAACACAGTTGCTAGAATCTGGAGCAAAAAGCTAACAGCTGGAGGAACTCATCAGGTCAGGCAGCATCTGTGGAGACGCAATCTTTCAGGTCGGAACCCCACATCAATCTAGGAATGCATCACCCACACAGATGTGAATCTGTGGAATTCTTTGCCACAGAAGGCAATGGAGGCCAACTCACTGGATGTTTTCAAGAGAGAATTAGATATAGCCCTTAGGGCTAACGGAATCAAGGGGACTTGATTCTTGGGGAGAAAGCAGGAATGGGGTGCTGATTTAGGATGATCAACTGATTTAGCATGTGCTGGCTCGAAGGGCCAAATGGCCTACCCTTGCACTACTTTCTATGACCCAAAACATTAACTATCCTCTGCCTCCACAGATGCTGCCTGACCCACTAACTCCTCCAGCGGCTTATTATTTGCCTCTGGCGAAACTCAGATATGGAACATGATCCCTAGTCTAGGCCCGACCAGCTGGCAGTTCTAGCTTAGAGTTTTGACCAGAAATTTGAATAAGCGGGAGGAAAAGTTCTTCAGGTATTTAAAATATAAACAATTTGTAAAAACCTGGACCAATCTAGATCCTTACTGCACAGATGTTTGCTACAGTGAATGGACACCATGACCTTGTTTTCATACCTTTTCATTCTTTTTCCTCCAGTATTATTTTACAGAATTTTCTTATTTAGATCTTTTTAGTTTATGGATTAAATGCCACGTATATTATCCCTTAACGAGGTAATTAAAAGATACGAAAACTGCTTAATTTAAAAAAAAGTTGAATAATTCACATTAATAAAATATTGAAATGTTAGATAATTAAAATATTAAAGGTAATCGATATTCAATCTTATTTGTTGAATGTTAATTCTAAACATAGTTCAACATTCTCCGTCACGGTGTTTATCCCGGTGCCACATCCCTGGGATCTATGGGTGCTGCTTGAGTTTGTGCGTAGTCTCCAGCTCCACTACACATACAACTCAGATTCAGATTCAGATTCAATCTTTTATTGTCATTGTGCAGTGTACAGTGTACAGTACAGAGACACCAAAATGCCGTTAGCATCTCACCCAGAAGAGCGAACATAGCAATATATATAGATGTACATACATTAGCAATAGCGCAATTTTTCTGGGGGAAGGAGTGTCCGGGGGGGGGGGTGACTGGCAATCACCAAGGTGCAGAGTTAAGTTGTGCAATAGCCGCAGGGAAGAAGCTATTCCTGAACCTGCTGGTCTGGCAACAGAGAGACCTGTAGCGCTTCCCAGATGGGAGGAGGGTAAACAGTCTGTGGTTGGGGTGGGAGCCGTCCTTGACAATGCTGCGCGCCCTTTGCAGACATCGCTTGCTCTGGACAGACTCAATGGAGGGGAGTGAGGAACCGGTGATGTGTTGGGCAATTTTCACCACCCTCTGCAGTGCTTTCCGTTCGGAGACAGAGCAGTTGCCATACCATACTGTGATACAGTTGGTAAGGATGCTCTCGATGGTGCAGCGGTAGAAGTTCACCAGAATCTGAGGAGACAGATGGACCTCTTTAGTCTCCACAGGAAGAAGAGACGCTGGTGAGCCTTCTTGACCAGAGTTGAGGTATTGTGGGTCCAAGAGAGGTCATCAGAGATGTTGATCCCCAGAAACCTGAAGCTGGAAACACGTTCCACCTGTGGATGGGGTGTGCGTGCCACCCCTAGACCTTCTGTAGTCCACAATGACAATGGGGGCAGGATTTAAACCAAATAGGTGTTTTTTTTTTACTAAAACTAGAAGATACTAGAATTACTCAGCAGATCAGGTAGTAACTGTGGTGAGTTACTGTTTCAAGCTGATGATCTTCATCAGAGCTTTTCTCACATGCTGGTGATGAGGAACACAATAGAGTGGCCGTTGGACAAATGAGCTCTGCCTTGTGGACAGGATATTCCCCAGGAAATGTTGCACTTTGCCAGATTGGTGGCAATGTTGCAGGTGTATTGGGACACTGTGCGTTAGAGAGAATGGCAAGTCGTAATTGATGAAAGGTGTTTAACTCTTTTCATTTATTCATCTTTTTAGAGATGTGACCTTTCCTGACAAGGCCAGCATTTATTGTTCATGTAGCAACAAGGAACTGCAGGTGTTGGTTTACAAAATAGGACACAGAATGTAGGAGCAAGCTCAGTGGGCCAGGCAGCATCTCAGGAGGTTACACAAAAAAGCTGGAGAAACTCAGCGAGTGCAGCAGCATCTATAGAGCGAAGGAAATAGGCAACTTTTCGGGCCAAAACCCTTCTTCAGACTCTCGGCATCTCAGGAGAACTTGGATAGGTGACCTTTCGGGTCAGGACCTTTATTCAGACTCATGTCTCTCGATCCGAAACGTTGCCTATCCATGTGAGTCTGAAGAAGTGTCCCGACCCGAAATGTCACCTATTCATGTTCTCTTGAGATGCAGCCTGATATGCTGATACTCCAGCACTTTGTGTCATCATTTATTGCCTATACCCACTTGGCCCTTGAGAAGGGGGGGTTGCCTGTTTGATCTGCTGCAGTCCTTCTGGATGAGATACCTTCTTAATGCTGTTGGGATGAAAGTTCCAGGATGGAGATCCAGTGATGATAAAGGACTAGCAATGTGTTTCCAAAGCAAGGTGGTGTGGAACTCGGAGGTAAATCTGCAGGGGATAGTTTCCTGGTGCTTGCAACTTTGTTTGTGCAGCCAACGAAGAATATTTGTCCGCACTCCTGACATGCCCAGTTTATGGTGGAAAGGATTTGTGATCCTCGAGGAATCATTCAATCAAGTCAACTTTATTTGTCGCATACACATACAAGATGTGCAGTGAAATTCACTGCACATTCCCAGCTTCTGACTTATTCTCGCAGCCGCTGGTTGATTTGAGTTTCTGTTCAGTGGTAGCCCTGCACCCCACCCTCCCACATCACACCACCCCTTGGCAACTGCAAAGGCTGGCCCTGTTTTATTGGGAGCAGTGGTAGGCCGAGAGGAGACCTGATGGGGGGTTATGAAATGATGGGAGGTATGAATAGGGTAAATAATAAGAGACTTTTCTCCATGAGGAGAAAATCAGAGGGCATATGTTTAAGATGATGATTCGCAGGTTTAGAGTTGAGCTGAGATGGTGTCTGTAATGTGGGATGCAGTGCCTGACAACATCTTGTGGATGATATTCTTGCAACATTTACAGTGCATCTGAAACCCCCAGTAGGCCCCGGATGGATAAATGTCACGGTCAGCATGAACATACTGAAGGGTCTGTTCCCTCCTGTACGACTCGATGACAACCATCTTTCTTCGTGCTAGTTCGGGGACTCCCACCTTGGTATCGGATGGCTTCAGTTCACTGGGCACTTTGATGCTGCAATGGTCAAATGCTGCCTTGAATCAAGGGCAATCAGTCTGAACATCGGCTGATATTTCGATCAAGACGATGAAGAGATCTGGAACCAGGTGATTCTGGCAAAACCCAGAAATAGACATCAGTGAGCAAGGAGTTGGGCTGCAAATTCCGCCTGACAGCTATTACAGCTGAATCAAAAGTGAGCCTCAAATAGGAATACAGTTATCTTTGGCAATTGGTTTGTGGCAGGGTGGATAGTTCTGTTTCCTTTCAGTTATAAAAGGGCAAGACCACAGGCATATGTAAATGCATAGGTGTATACTTGATGCGCTGAGTTAGTAATCGGTTCTCAGGTGCTGCACGGGATTTCTTGAATTTTTCTTTTATTGAAATTGGACATCACATGTGGATGGAATTACTTTTAGTTGTGTAGCGGGGAGAGGGGAGAGTGTGTGCAACAAACAAAGGAATGTCTTACCACTCACTCACATTTTCCATAAAGAAGGAAAAAATCCCTGCTCCCTACTACTTGTGCTTCCTGATTCATTTTTATCATTCACAGCAGCCAAAGGGCAGTGGAGAATTTTCCGTCTTCCTGCTCTGGATGAAAGACCCTTTAATTCTTGGGGTTGTGATTGTTCCTGCCAATTTGCTAACTAAAATATATTTTGTCCTTGAAATATGTAGGAAGTTTGAAAACTGTGAATACCTGAAAGCCACTAACATTCTGGATGAAACACATTTTTTTTATAAAATGTCGTCAAAATATCCATTGTAGATGGATATGGCCTATTTGGCCCTTTCTGTTTACTTTCTCGAATTTACTTTCCGAGGGTGTACCCTCTCTTCCCACTTGGATTTCATAATGTGCAAAAACATATTTTCCAAATGATCTGGCACTTTAATCAACCTCATTAACTGCTAAAGAAAAATTGTTTCATTTCATTTTGAGATAGGTGTTTGACAAAACCGTTTAATTTATGGATGGAAGAAATTTCTGGGAGTTTTCCAGCTGGTGTACTGGCGTGGAGAATTGCTTTAGCTCCTACATAAGTGAAGAATAGCTTCCATTCACAGTGCCACTTGTCTGGTCTGTGGTCATGTTATATCAAGAGTTCTGCCTCTAATCAGTGGGCCTGATGCATATGGAGGCTCAAAGTCTTTCATCATAACTTAGACTTCGCTGGTCTATCACCAACGCTGGGATTGTGCCTTTTGACTTGGGTCTTGTAGATGGCAGGATGGTTGGTGGATGGGTTGGAAGTTGAGTTGGCAAATGCAGCGTATACAGTTTCTGACCACCTCGTATATCCACTGTGTTTAAGAGGCTGGTCCAGTTTTCCATTCACTAATGATTGAATAATGGTAGCGCAGCGGTAGAGATGCTGCCTTACAGTGCCAGAGTACCGGGTTTGATCCTGAACTGGCTCTCGGTGCTGTCTGTATGGAGTTTGTACGTTCTCCCTGTGACCTGCGTGGGTTTTCTTCAGGTGCTCTGGTTTCCTCCCGCATTCCAAAGACGTACAGGTTTGCAGGCTAATTAGCTTGGTAAAATTATAACTTGTCCCTAGTGTGGGGAAAGTGTTTTCCCAAGTTTGGCCTTGCGGGGATCATTGGTCGGTGCGGACTCGGTGGGCTGATGGGCGTGTTTCCTTGCTGCATCTGAAAGCAAATGAAACTAAAACAGATGTAGAATAGAGTGGTCCTAGAAAAGGCCAAACTTGGGCAATGTTGAGCAAGTTGTTGGGGGGGGGAATATGTAGGAAGTTTGAAAACTGTGAATACCTGAAAGCCACTGACATTCTGGATGAAACACATTTTTTTTAATAAAGTGTCGTAGAGCATGTGAGAAAAGCTCTGATGAAGATCATCAGCTTGAAACGGTAACTAAATTCTCCCATTTAGACTGAGAGTGCAGTGAAGGATCAGATCTGATTAGTATTTTTGTGATCAGTGCATAGAAAATAATAAAATAATGTATTAGTGTACTGTTGGAGCCACCCTTCAAAGTATTTACTGCTTTTAATATTCTAATAAGCATGTGCTGTGGCTGGTTTCATTGTCCAGAAATTCAATTGCATATTGCGTTTTTCTCAGCTGCACACGATAACCTAGAACATAAAACAGTACAGCACTGGAACAGGCCATTTGGCCCACAGTTTTTGCGCTGAGCATGATGCCTAGTTCAGAGATACAGCGTGTAAACAGGGCCTTTGGCGACCAATGATCACCCCTGCACTAGTTCTACTACAATTGACAAAACCTGCATGCCTTTGGAGTGTGGGAGGAAACCATGCTCTAGGGAAAACCCACGCGGTCACAGGGAGAATGTAAAACTCTATATAGACAGCACCCGTAGTCAGGATCAAACCCAGGTCACTGACGCTGTAAGGCAGCAACTCTACCACTGCATTAACTCTGCTACCCCATTATTCTTTCATTTAGGAAAAGCTTCAAGGGAATTGGTTTGAGGTGAGAGGGGAAAGATTTAAAAGGCAGCAACTTTTCACACAGTGGGTGGTTATGTACATGTGAGCTTCCGGAGGAAGTGGTCGAGGTGAATACAATTCTGAATACAATTCTGACATTTACAAGCACTTGGATAGAGGAGCTTTGTGGGCCAGGCACAGGCAAGTGAGACCAGCTTGGTTGAGCTACATGGATGAGTTGGAGTGAAGGGCCTGTCTCTGTGCTCTCGAGCGCTATGACTCTAATAACCAACGTGGTCACTGGAAGTCTTCCACTTTGCCCATCTCACACTTGGCGCCGTCTTTCATTGCCTTGAATGTCCAGGCTAATATCTCTTCAGCTAGTGGAAACATGAAGAAAAAGTCATTAAAATTAAAAGTGGTTGCTTGTCTGCTACATGTCAGACACGATTGTTTCAATATTATATGGATTTTGTTATCTCTGGTTTTAGCAGTTCTGCCCCAATAAATGTGCAGTGGTTTTACTCGGATTAGTGAGTTTCATTGCATATCATGGCTGTGATTTACACCACCTTTAGTTTATTATGTGTGAGTTGCTTTTCCATCTGGTTGAGCTTGTCTGCTCATAAAATTAGTATTTAGCTCCACAAGGATTGAGAGGAAATCAAAGTATATTTAATTCTATGCAGATACAAAATGCTGGAGTATCTCAGCGGGACAGGCAGCATTTCCGGAGAGAAGGAGTGGGTGACATTTCGGGTCGAGACCCTTTTATATGTTTAAGAAGGAACTGCATGCAGATGCTGGTAAACTCGAAGGTAGACACAAAATGCTGGAGAAACTCAGCGGGTGAGGCAGCATCTACGGAGAGAAGATATTAGCGATGTTTCGGGTCGAGACACAACTTCAGCCCCGTCTGAAGAAGGGTCTCGACCTGAAACTTTTATATGTTTGCTTATGACACCTAGCCCCAATGTACCCTTGTGTCGCTACCTGCTCACTGGTCTGGTGTGAAAATCTGACATTGCCAAACCATATTTTATTTTATATATATGTGGATAATATCCACGACTCCAGTGATGATAATGCTCATATTATAATGATAGCAGAATCCTTGTCATTTTGCTAAACATCAGCCCTGTTCTCCAAATCCTTGCCATTTATTTTCTCAAACACTTATTCGATTCCCTTTTGAATGCCGGGCTTGCTTCTGTTTCCACCACCTCCACAGGTGGTGAGTTCCAGATCGTTACTGGACAGAAACACACATTTCCTTCACATCCACCGCCTGCGTTTTCTTCACCTAAAGCAGCGTCCCTCCTTCCCTCTGCTTGGACCAGCCTCTAGTGAGTGCAATTTGTTCCCTATTTAACCTTTCCAAACCTGTATGATCTTGTATATTGAGCCATAGTATCATACAGCAAGGAACAGGCCCTTCGGCCCAACTTGCCCCTGCGGACCAAGATGCCCCATCGACACTAGTCGCATGTGCCCACGTTTGGTCCATGTACCTCCAAATCTTTGTCTTTTAAATGCCTTTTATTGTACCTGCCTAAACTACCTTTTCTGGAAGCTCGTTCCGTAAACCCACCACTCTCTGAGTGAAAAGGTTGCCCTTCAGGTTACTGTTAAATCTGTCCCCTCTCACCTTAAACCTATGCCCTTTGATTCTTGATTCCCCTGGCCTGGAATTCACCCTGTCTTTTCCCCCTCATAATTTTCTGCACAATCTTTTTCCTAAATCTCTCCTCGAATGTAAGAGTGTCCATAAGCTGGGCATCGTAACATGGGGATGGCCTGTATATTTTCATTTAAAAAGCAGTCTAAATGGTGGTGACTTTCTGAAATTATTGCCAAAGCTGTTTCTTTTTTAAAGTTTAGAATATTTTTCTATGTTTAGAAAATATTAATTAATTGTTGGTTCCCTCCACATTGTTTCTCAGTGAAGAAGAAATCAAATCTGTGAAGGATATATATATTTATTAAAGGATAGAATATTTTACGATTCAGTATAAAATAGTAGTAAATTAATTTAAGCTATTTTCGGGATACAAGAGATGTGTAAAACATTGTCAATCTTTCTTCTTTTGTTTGGGGCAGCACAGTGGTGCAGCGGTAGAGCTACTGCCTTACAACGCTAGAGACCTGGGTTCGATCCTGACTATGGGTGCAGTCTGTACGGAGTTTATACGTTCTCCCTGCGACCACGTGGGTTTTCTCTGGATGCTCCGGTTTCCTCCCTCATTCCACAGACATTCAGGTTAATTGGCTTTGGTAAAATTGTAAATTGTCCCTGTGTGTGGGATAGTATTAGTCTATGGAGTGATAGCTGGTTGGTGAGGATTTGATGGGCTGAAGGGCCATTTTCACGCTGTATGTCTAAAGTCCACACAAACATCTTTTCTTTGACAGGATAGCATGTAAACAAAACCTATTCACTACCTTGATACATGTGACAATATATACTAAACTAAACAAAACTAAGTGAGACAGGTGGAGCATTTATATGAATTTCTTTTGGTTCTTGGGTGAGATCACCAGTGAGAATTCTTTCCTATTTCTGTCAGCATTGGAAAATATTCCAGTATAACTAACAACATTGCTTTTTTCTCATCCCCTGAGCTGCCAGTGCAATAATGCAAAGTTAAACATTTTTGGTATTCTACGTTCTTCAAAGTTCTGATGTGCAAAGTGACCATTTTCTATCTTCATGCTCCATGCTGGTTTAATACTAAGACGGACCAGTTTTCTAGTTTGATTCACGGTGGTGAAGGGTGCCCGATGCACTCAGCAGTTATATGTGGGTGAAATTAATTGACAATGTCAGAATGTGAAACCATTAAGGACAAAAATAAATAAATAGACGGAGGGAGAAGTCCCTGGCAGCCAGCACTAAATGCTTAGATCATTCGAATGTGTAGAGGCGAGTACATCAGATGTTTAGTATTTCTAAACAGTCAGATTTCTCCACCAATATACCTGCAAATGCTGTATTAGCTGAAAAGTAGAAGAGTAGTTGATAGCAGCAAATGTGTATTTGCGATAACTCTGTGGTAATTGAAGGAGGACAATACTAAAACACCAACCTAATGTTTAGGAAAGAACTGCAGATGCTGATTTACACCGAAGATGGACCCAAAATACTGGAGTCACTCAGCGGGACAGGCAGTGGAAGGATTGGATGACATTTCGGGTTGAGACTCTTCTTCAGGATCTCGAGCCGAAACGTCACCCATTCCTCCTATCCAGAGATGCTGCTGAGTTACTCCTGCATTTTGTGTCCATCTCCAGCACAAACCTAATCTTGCTGCCTTCAGTATCTTTTATCTTATAAACGAATGACTATCACATTTCTGGGAGAATAACCTGATGTAGGTATGAATTAATTTCGATTTGCAAACTATGTTATTTTAAGTGTTATGTAGAAATAGGAATGTAATATTTTTTTAATTTTCCATTTACAGCTTGCCTCTTTCGCTACAACGCCTTGTCTCTGATTTACCTGCTTTACTTGTTGCTGCTTCCACTGTTCTTTGGGCCCAGTGAACACACTGTGAGAGGTAAGTGCTGATTAGTTTTTTAATATCAAAATGCCGTTACCGAAAATTACAGGAACTCTGCGATCCGCTAACCAGTGGCTTGTTGAATCACATTTTAAATACTAACACACTGAAATTTAGAATGTGCTTGATGAATATAATTTAATTTTCATTGACTGGAACTGAATTATAATCCAAATGTTTATCCATCAAATGGTGACAGATTAAATTCCAGAAATTGTAAAACTATATTTTAAATTACTCAACAATTTATGTTATGCTTGTTATAAGTCAATTTGTTGTTTAATTGAGTTCAGCTTTGTTTAGAGATTCAACGCGGGAACAGGCCCTTTGGCCTACTGAGTCCACGCCGGCCAGCGATCCCTGCATATTAACACTATCTTACACACACTAAGGCCAATTTACATTTATACAAAGTCAGTTAACCTACAAACCTCTATGTCATTGACGTGTGGGAGGAAATTGACGATCTCAGAGAAAACCCACGCAGGTCACGGAGAGAACATACAAACTCCGTACAGCAGCACCCGTAGTCGGGATCGAACCCGGATCTCTGGTGCTGAAAGCCCGGTAAGGCAGCGACTCTACCGTTGCACCACTGTGCCGACCCTGTTGTGGGGATGATATTTTGATGTTGAGTTAAAACATTCAAACTGGGTCAAGGATTTTCATAAATCTACATAAAAATATCAAATGGCAAGTTTGAGCTTACACAAAAAAGCTGGAGAAACTCAGCGGGTGCAGCAGCATCTATGGAGCGAAGGAAATAGGCAACGTTTCGGGCCGAAACCCTTCTTCAGACTCACCCACTTCTCAGCTGCACCCGCTGAGTTTCTCCAGCTTTTTTGTGTAACCTTCGATTCTCCAGCATCTGCAGTTCCTTCTTAAACACGGCAAGTTTGAGCTGTTGGCAAAGTGTCAAGAGAAAAGCAGTCCATTCAGTAATCCTTCAAATGATGCATATTTAAAAAAAATTAAATTCCTTTAGGAATGTACCAACATGCCATTGCAGTTGTTTCATAGGATCTAGACATAAATTAACACATCATTACTAAAGCTAGCCACCTGCAGTGGCCACAGCAGCTGGGCTGGTAGCCTGGGAAATGGCAACAGGATGGGCATGAAATACCAGCAATCCCAGCAGAATCTACCAGTGGACAGGAAACTGGATGCAGTTGTGCATTAATGACACTCGCTAAATACACTCAAGGAAATGAAATCTTTTATTGTTATAATCCATGTTGCTTTGTGAGCTGAGCGTGCAAAGCTGCATGTGTGCAGCCAATTATACAGCCAAACTGGAGCGATTTAGATTATTGGCGAATCTGGGACCTTGGCCTTCCTGGTTGATGATCTAAAAGGCTAATTTGATGTTTACGAATTCTGCTGGATGTGATTTTATGCTATACATTGGAAGTTTTTTAAAGACCCTTTTTGCATTATACCCTGATACCGAAGGCGGTGGAGGCCAAGTCAATGGATATTTTTAAGGTGGAGATTGATAGATTCCTGATTAGTATGGGTGTCAGGGGTTAAGGGGAGAAGGCAGAAAAATGGGGTGTAGAGGGAAGGATAAATCAGCCATGATTGAATGGCGGTGGAGACTTGATGGGCCGAATGATCTAATTCTACTCGTGTAACTTATGAACACTTGGCGAACACACGCTGATTACACTGGTTCACCACTTTTATATTTTGAGTCTGAGACTTCTATGAGTATGTTGAACACACACACTGGCCATTTAGAGGTTACTGGCCATTTACAGTGGCCAAATGGCATGCTATGCTTGTTCTGACATCACTAAATCCTACAGTACTTCTGACACCTGAATGGTGAAGGCTTCAGCCGCTGAAGTCGGTCTGGAAGATGGAATAAATTGCTTGATGGAAAATCTCACTGGCAGCTCATACACAGCATTGGCTGCAAAGTATTACAGCTGCTCTGGCAGGCTTTGGCTGTTGTAGGAGATTGCGAGAGAATAATTTGTTTAATAAGCCAGATGGCCTCTTGATTTGGGGAAAATACAGCATGTCCATTATTCTTCACTTCTACCGATTTGAACAAAACAATTTCACGCTTAGTTTGGCAACAGCTCTGCCCGAGACTGCAAGAGATTGTGGAGAGTGGTGCGTATAACTCAGTCCATCACACAGCCTCTCATCGACTCCATCTACACTTCACCTTGCATCGGGAAGGCAGCCAATATAATCGTTTATACCGTCACATCATGTCCTCTTCTCCCTCTCCCGTTGGACACAAGATACGAAAGCCTGAAAGCACCAACCACCAGACTTGGGATCAGGGTCAGTCCTGCTGTTGTCAGACTACCGAACGGTCTGCTCATAAACTATGAGTATAGTCTCGATCTCCCAGCCCTTGCACTTTGTTTTATCTGCACTACTAACTGTTGCAGTAATTCTGTTAAAGGGGCTGTTCCACTTGGGCGACCTAATCTGCGTGTTCTGGCAAGTTTGCCCTTGGCTTATACTCGCAGCATGGTCGACACGAGGTCGTAGGAGGTCTTCGTAACCCTCCTTCATGCTCGAGAGTGGTCCCCCTGTACTCGTGGCCTCAGCTAGGTCGCGGCGTCTTTATCAATATGTTAAAAAATGCCCACGAGTAAAAAAAGGTCGCCATGGAAAAAATCGATACTTTTTTTACTCGTAGGTTTAGTCGTAGTATGTCGTAGTAGGTCGGCATGTTAGTCGTAGGTAATCGAGGGTAGTCGAAGGTAGTCACAGATAGTCTTCATCATAGTCGAAGGGAGGTCGAAGGAGATCGAAGGAGGTTGGCTTCACTCTCCACTGTTCGGTGTTCAATTTTCCCGAAGTTAGTCGTAGCTAGTCGAAGCTGGTCTTCAACATAGTTGAAGGGGGTCTTCAACATGTCATTTTTTCAAACTCTTCTAAACTTGCCAATTAGGTTGCCCAAGTGGGACAGCCCCTTTACATTGTAAAGATACATATACTGCACTCTTTTTCTCTGCATTACCTGTTGTGCTTTTGAATGACGTGACTGCACACATGTATGGTATAATTGGCCTGGATAGCACACAAACAAAGTCCTTCACTGTATCTCGGTACACACAACGATAATATCTCTGTTCAGAAACATTTAAGGCTATTAAAATCTAATCGTTTTTCAATGTTTCCAAACAGATAGTTTAAAAAAAAAAAACTATTAAATATCTAAAGAGCTAGTAAAATGAAGGAAGTAATTAACAAAGTATTAAGATTATTAACATGTTTAAAGAGATCAATGGAATTTGGTCATAACATCTGCAATATAGTTACACAGTCTGGAAACAGGCCCTTTGGCCCAGTTCGCCCACGTCGACCTCGATGCTCGTCCCTTTTGCCCACATTTAGCCCATTCCTCTCTAACCCTTTCTATCCACGTGTCTGCCCAAATGCCTTTGAAATGCCACCATTATTTATTCAATGTTAAAAACATTAAATTAAACCGACATAATTAAAAATAAAAAGCAATAAGCGGCCCCTTGTACTTGATATGCAATACAATGCAATACCATTTATTGTTATTTGAACCTCAAATGAAGCCAAACGAAATTTGGTTTCTGCAGTCATACAACAAGTAGAACAATAATTCAATAATAATTCTGTTATCCACACGGAGATGACCTGAAGCATGGGACCCACTTAAGGTGGTGTTCTGTCACTAAACTGTTATGTAAAGTAAGTTCTGAATGTTTAACCTTAAACAAGAACCAAAGTGCATAATGCATGACTGTACTGAATCAGATCAATGCAGACCCCCTGTCATGGGACAAACCTTAATCCGTGCACCTGTGCAGAACTCATTGATTTCATCAACGTTACCACTCTCTGACACCTCTCTCCCCTTTCTCGATCTCTCTATCTCCATCATGGGGGGCAGACTATCAACTGACATCTACCACTGACCCCGACAGTTATCTGCACCTCTTCCCATCACGTCCTTTGCAAAGAAGCCATTCCATACTCTCAATTTCTCCGTCCCCCAAGATGCTTTTTCCTTCTAGGACATTTGTGATTTCCTCTTCCTTTAGTAAACGTGGTTCCCCCCCCCCCCCCCCCCCCCCCCCCCCCCTCCCCAGCTGTCAGAGGTGGGTTCTCACCCGCTTCTCTGCTGTGTCCTGTAGTTCTGCTCTCGTTACCCCTCCCCCTAGATGGAACAGGGGTGACGTTCCCCCGATCCTGACCTTTCACCTCACCAGCCTCCCGAATCCAACACGTCACTTTCTGACATTTCTTCCACCTGCAATGTGATCCCAACAACCGTTGCATCTTCCCACCTCCACCCCTCTCTTCATTCCATTGAGGCCGTTCCCTCCACAACTCCCTGGTTCACTCATCCCTTCACACCTATCTCCTAAAAAACCATCCCCTCCCCAGGTACTTTCCTCAGGAGATGTACCACCTGTCCCCTTTCCTGTAACGTCCCATCCACCCAGGGACCTCAGCAGCCCAACAAGGTTAAACAGAGGTTGACATGCACCACCTCTAACCTCATCTGCTGCACTCTGTGCCCCTGAGCCTTTTCAACGGCGAGGCCAAGCGTTAATAAAGGCGACCATTTCCCCAAACACTTGTGTTCAGATCGCCAAGGTCTGCTGGTTGCTAATTATTTGATCCCACTGGTCCCAGTTGCTAATTTTTTTTTTTATCAATCAATTAATCAATCAACCTTTATTGTCATCTTGCAAGCAACAGTTGTACAGTGCAAAATGAGAAGACGTTTCCCAGGGATTAGCGGAGCATCGCACATGAAATTTAAAACATTTCACACATAATAACACTAAAAACAATCCAGTCCCTGGTGGAACAGTATAAATAGTTAAAGCAGGTAAAACACAACGTTAAAATACAATAAACCAATCATAAAAATGTCCGGGGCAGCTGATTTGAGTGGCCAGTGCCAGTTATTAAAGTGTCCGTGCCAGCCGCAGAATCAAGTGACTGTGAGTACAGAGTGACTGTTTAGCAGCCTCACAGCCTGTGGTAGGAAGCTGTTTAGCAGTCTTGTAGTCCGGGCTTTGATGCTTCGATATCTCTTGCCTGATGGCAGGAGATCCAGGTGTATGTGGAGGGGGTGCAGTTTGTCCTTAGCAATTCTCTGAGCTAACGCCACTTTCTGGCCTGTGCCATCTCCACTGCCAGAATGAAGCCACATGCACACTGGAGGAACACTACCTTGTATTCCATCCACTTGGGTAGCTTGTACCTCAATAGGAACATTGAATTTTCCAATTTTGGGGAACTAACCAACAACAATCCTTTCTCCTCCCCTTACCCCCATCCACCTGTACCACTTCCTCTGGCTTCATTTTCCGCGTCTCTTCTCGTGTCTCACTGCCTTTTGTCTTCATCCATTGTCTCTGGCCTTTGTCCATCCATCTTCCAATTAAAACCCCTTCATCTGTATGCGCCCATCACATGCCATACTTTATCTTCCCACCCCCACCCTCTCTCTTCCAGCTTTCTCTCCCCCTAATACAATCATCTGAAGTAGGGCCCCAATCCAAAACTTGGCCTATCTATATTCTCCAGAGATGCTGCCTGACCTGCTGAGTTGCTCCAGCATTTTGTTATCCAGCATCTGCAATTCTTTTTGTCCACATTGTACAAACCTCTGCCACTAAAGGAAGGATCATGGTCCGGGTTTTCCAGAATGTGACCACGACTTGCTTGTACCAACTGAGATTCTTCTGAACATCTCCTCTGGATTTGCAATAATTTGCAATAATACAAAAGAGTGTTTTTGAAAGTTTTCTGAGTCTCTTGCATGACACATTTAAGTATGCTTTCTCCTTTAGAAAATAGGTGCAGGAGGAGGCCATTCGGCCCTTCGAGCCAGCACCGCCATTCATTGTGATCATGGCTGATCGTTCCCAATCAATAACCCGTGCCTGCCTTCTCCCCATATCCCTTGATTCCACTAGCCCCTAGAGCTCTTTCTAACTCCCTCTTAAATCCATCCAGTGACTTGGCCTCCACTGCCCTCTGTGGCAGGGAATTCCATAAATTCACAACTCTCTGGGTGAAAGGTTTTTTCTCACCTCAGTCTTAAATGACGTCCCCTTTATTCTAAGACTGTGTGGCCCCTGGCTCTGTACTCGGCCAACATTGGGAACATTTTTCCTGCATCTAGCTTGTCCAGTCCTTTCATAATTTTATATGTTTCTAATTTCATCAGGTTATTTTTTTTTTTACAACTTTAAGGCATTTTCAAGCCAACTGATAATTTTAGTTTAAACAATGCTGTAAAGAAATATGCTTTGGTTTCAAATACTTTCATGTTTTTGGTAGTGTTTATATTAAACAAAATGTAACTTGACTTTATTGGAAAGTCAGGTTGCATAAAACTATGGTTTATGGATTTAAATTTAATTCCCTTTAAAATCAGCAAAATTGATGATCCTTTTTCCAGTGGAAAATCTCTGGAGGTAAATGCACTTTCATCAGCGCCTGTTGTGCTGCTTCACAAGGATTGGAATGCAAAACCTAAATCCTTTTCACCTTCCTACGTTCAAAATGCCCGTGTTGTCTGTGGAGGTAAATTTTCTGCGGTTGGTACGAAAGGTGGAAACAAAGCATCCCGTGGGTTGTTCTAATTTTACCAGAACTTGGAATAGTTTCAATTCATCTGAATGATTTAAACCAAGAACATCATTTATTTTACATTAGTGCAAAGTTTCTGTGGAACCAACAGAAAGTTAGTCTTCCTTTTCCAGTCATCTTTCCAGACCACTAAATGTTATTCCCTTTATCTTGTAGCTGTGATAATGTGAGAGGATTGATTGTAATCATGTATCGTCTTTCTGCTGACTGGATAGGACACAACTAAAAAGCTTGTCACTGTACCTTGGTGCACGTGACAATAAACTCGACTAAACCAAAGCCGAATGCCCCCGTCCCACTTAGGAAACCTGAACGGAAACCTCTCGAGACTTTGCGCCCCACCCAAGGTTTCCGTGCGGTTCCCGGAGGTTTTTGCCAGTCTCCCCACCTGCTTCCACTACCTGCAACCTCCGGCAACCACCTGCAACCTCCGGGAACCGCACGAAAACCTTGGGTGGGGCGCGAAATCTCCAGAGGTTTCCGTTCAGGTTTCCTAAGTGGGACAGGGGCATTACTATCGTAATTAACAACTGCTCAAGATATATCAAACTGAAAGCGAGACACAAAATGCTGAAGTAACTCAGTGGGTCAGGCAGCATCTCTGGAGAAAATGGCAAGGTGACATTTCGGGTCTGGACCCTCGATCAGAGTGCCTGTGCTGAGTAATAGCCCTGTCCCACTGTACGAGTTCATTCAAGTGCTCTCCCGAATTTAAAAAGAAATTAAACTCGTGGTAAGCACGTAGAATGAACGTAGCGGGTACGTCGGAGCTCGGGGACGTCTCTTAGCGGCTCGTAACGCTAACGGCAGGTACTCGGGAAGACTCGCTAACGGCAGGTAAACTCGGGAAGACTCGTGAAGATTTTTCAACATGTTGAAAAATGTCCACAGGAGCCCTGAGCACCTGCAAGCTGCCATTACCATAAATCTCTGAGTTCGAATCAGGGCAAACTCGGGAGAACTCTTTGAATGGACTCGTACAGTGGGACAGGGCTTTAACACTGCTGATCTACTCCAGCATTTTGTGTCGATCTTTGGTATAAACCAGCATCTGCAGTTCCTTTTTATTTCCAGCGTAAATCTCCTTGTTAGTGACTGCAGTGGTTATTCCACGTTTTGTCAATGTTGACTTATTTATATGAGCAACACCTGCAAAGCAAACATGTATTGGCCATCTCTAATTACCTTGAGACGGTGGTAGTGAGTCACCTGAGAACTACAGCACAGGAACAGGCCCTTCAGCCCACAATGTCTGTGCCAAACATGATGCCAAGATAAACTAATCTCATCTGTCTGCACATGTTCCGTTCCCCTCCATTCCCTGTCATTAGGCCGTCTAAACGCTTCTTAAATGCCACTATCATATCTGCATCGCCCACAAACACTGGCTGCAATGTATTTCAGGCACCCACCAACGTATACATAAATAAACTTGGCCCGCATCTTCTTGAACTATTCTGTCCTTTTGGCAAAAATAATGCTCAGTACAAGGCTCTGTTCAAGGAGGTGCTAGGATTTCGACTTGACAGCAATGAAGATGCACTGATATATTTCCACGGCAAAATGGCGTGTGACTGCTGGAGAGTTCTTGGTGATAACTTTTTTTTTAAACAGAACAGGCCTAAACTTCCAAGGGTTCGTTTTCAGAATCTGATACAATCTCATTGAAAATGCAAACATTTTAAAAATATTTTGCCAGCATTTGACAGGATAGATATGGGGATAACTTTTGTTTCCGCTTGGCCGTGTAGTGCCACAAACCAGGCACCCCTGTCTAGGAATAAGAGGTCCAGCTATTTAAGATTAGGATGAGAAGAAATTCAAAATATGTTTGGCACATGTCATGGTAAACTTTCTACATACTCTACTTACAACCATACCTATCAGTGGGTCACCAAGAAAACTTGGAGAAGTGATTTTCTGCCTCATTATCAAGTTGGATCAAGGATCCCACGCCAACGCCATTATTAAGTTTGCTGATGATACCACGGTAGTAGGACTGATCAGCGACAACGATGAGTCAGCCTACAGGGAGGAGATCCAGCACCTGACAGCCTGGTGTGCCAACAATAACCTCATCCTCAACTCCAAAAAGACGAAGGAGATTATTGTTGACTTCAGGCAGACCAGAGGAGGCAGTCACACCCCCATCCATATAAACGGGACTGAGGTGGAGCGCGTCTCCAGCTATAAATTCCTCGGAGTACATATCTCGGAGGATTTGTCCTGGTCCCTCAACACCTCCAAGCTGATCAAAAAGGCGCAGCAGCGCCTTTACTTCCTGAGGAGGCTCAAGAAAGCCCACCTGTCCCCCCGGATCCTGACCAACTTTTACCGCTGTACCATAGAGAGTATCCTGACCACCTGCTTCACGGTATGGTACAGCAGCTGCACTGCTGCGGACAGGAAGGCACTACAACGGGTGGTGAAAACCGCGCAGCACATCATCGGTGCCCCGCTCCCTGCCATGGATGCCCTCCACCGAAAACGGTGTCTGAGACGGGCTGGGAAGATCATCAAAGACCCCTCACACCCCAACCATGGACTGTTTGCCCTCCTCCCATCAGGGAGGCGGTACAGGAGCCTCAGGTCACGTACTAGTAGGATGAGGAACAGCTTCTACAATAATACAATCACATTGCTGAACTCGGAGTCCCGCCGATAGATTTCTCCTCCCTCCGTCCCCATTGTTTAATTATTCTGTATTTTTTTATTATTCTGTATCTTCTCTCTTTCTATTTTTTTTATTTCTTTATGTACAACTACTACGGACTGACGCAAAACTGCATTTCGTTGTACTCATACTTGTATTTGTGCGATGACATTAAAGTTGAATTGAATTGAATTGAATTGTGGGAAGTCTAGACGTTATCTATTTGTCTCCTGCTCCCAATCCAATTTTTTGACCGATTTGATTTTTCAATTTGATGAACTTCAAATATTGCTAATGCCCTCTTCTGAGAGATTTTTTATCAAATGGATTTTTACAAATCAAATGGCTCTTTACGGTTCATATAGATAGCAACAGAAGACAGAACACAGACCACTATTTAGGTGATCTCAACAGAATGGTTTATCAAATACGCCCCGCGCATTAGAGATGTCTCGATCGCTCCAGGTGTTTAGTCCATTCTTTCCTTACTTATTGAAACTAATAGTTTCCAGCAACAGATGTCAAGCAAATTCATGGACTCCCACGTCCTGTTTTCTTGATTAGTGAAATAATTAATTTCAGATTTGGAAAATTGCGCTATAATTCCAAAATCTAGATTGTGGAAGATTGCACTTGGAGCATCTGGAGTGTTCCTACTTGGAAACACAGTTTCCTTCTGTGATGTAACAATTCCACTTGGTCCATTTGAGCCGTGTGCTGGCTCCAATTATCCCATCAGTTCCAATCCACAGCTCCTTCCCCAGAGCCTGACAAATTATTTTCCTCTCAACTGACCATTTAATTCTCTGTTGGAAATCCTCTCTTTATTTATCCTATCCAGATCGGTCAATATAATTCAGTTCAGTTTAGAGATACAGTGCGGAAACAGGAGCTGTGGCCCACCGAGAATGCGCCGACCAACGTTCCCCTCACACTAACATTATCCTACACACACTAGGGACAATTTACAATTATACCATCCAATTAACTGTACGTCTTTGGAATGTGGGAGGAAACCGGGGATTCTGGGGAAAGCCCACACAGGTCACAGGGAGAATGTGAAATGACACAAGGTGCTGGTGTAACTCAGTGGGTCAGGCAACATCTCTGGAGAACATGGATACATTATGTTTCATGTCAGGGCCCTTCTTCAGATGTTTAAGAGGGAACTGCAGATGCTGGAGAATCGAAGGTTACACAAAAAAGCTGGAGAAACTCAGCGGGTGCAGCAGCATCTATGGAGCGAAGGAAATAGGCAACGTTTCGGGCCGAAACCCTTCGGTTTCGGCCCGAAACGTTGCCTATTTCCTTCGCTCCATAGATGCTGCTGCACCCGCTGAGTTTCCCTTCTTCAGATTGATTGTTGAGGTACTCCAGCACTTTGTGCCATTTGTGCACGGCGATTGCAACTCGCGTAAAATCTGACTTGTGTGAAGTTTTACAGAACAAAACCCTTACGTAAATCGGGGAGTGTCCGGAGTTTGGATGCCGTGAAAAGCTCCATCCTCTGGAAATTATTTTTCTGATATCTCTTCATACTCTTTTGAGGCCCAATGCGTTTACAAGCCCTTGTAATCCCTACATCCCTCCTCCTGAATTTGATCATTCCCTGTGTTTTCGCCATTGGATATAGAGTCATAGAGAGATACAGCGTGCAAACAGGCCCTTCGGCTCATCTTGCCCACACCGGCCAATATGTCCCAGCTACACTAGTCCCACCTGCCCGTGTTTGGTCCATATCCCTCCAAACCTGTCCTATCCATGTACCTGTCTAACTGCTTCTTAAACATTGGGATAGACCCAACCTCAACTGGCAGCTTGTTCCATGCACCCACCACCCTTTGTGTGAAAAGGTTACCCCCTCGGATTCCTATTAAATCTTTTCCCCTTCACCTTGAACCTCTAAGTCTAGATGCCTTGCAGGTATTTTTCCGACATAATAACGAGACTCTTGGCTTTGAAATCTTCAATCATCCACAAGCAGGGAGGGTAACGTTGTACTATTATTGAACAGATGCATAAGTAGACAGTCGGGCGGACAGTGCGGAGAGGCAGGCGTTCGGCGCATTTCCATTCATTGGAACTTCACTGAGTACAGGAGTTGTACGGCTGCACAAATCATTGGTGAGACCACACTTGGAGTACTGTGTGCAGTTCTGGTTGCCCTGCTACAAGAATAATGATATCAAGTTGGAATTGGAAAAGATGCAGAAGAGGTTTGCCAGGATGTCACCTATGTCACAGGGAGAGGTGGGATAGACCTTTGCTTAGGAGTGTAGGATCCTGAGGAGTAATTTTATAGCGGTGTACAGGATCATCTTCGTCTTTTTCTCGTGTCCATCTTGTTACAAATGTTGACCTCGCTGTCATCGTCCGTCCTGAAATGGACGCAAGCTTCCAGCGACAATCAATGGGAGCCATCACTTGTCGCAGTAGATGATGGTAGTAGCAGAATTAGCTCAGGATACTTCCAGTTTCCAGCCCCGCCACGTGGATGCTTCTGCTCTGGGGCCTACAGGATCATGAGCGGCATGGATAAAGTGAAATATTTTTCCCAGGGTAGAGGATTCTAAAACTAGAGGGCATAGGCTTATGGTAGTTAGAGGAGAGATTTAAGAGGGACCTCAAGCAATTTTTTCATTCAGAGGAGAGTCCATATCTGCAATGAGTGCCAGAGATGCTGTAGAAGCGGGTACAATAAAAGAGGAAGATTTGACTTTATTGCCTTCCATCACAGTGAGGCATGTGGGGAATCCACTGTGGTGGATGTTTATGTTAACTTTTATATAGTTGTGCGTCTTGTTGCTTTTTTTGAGTATGGCTGTATGGTAATTTGAATTTCACTGTACCTTAATTGGTACACCTGACAATAAACTGACCTTGTCCTTGAAACCTTGAACTACGACTTTTAAAATCGATTTGGACAGATATATGGATAGGAAGGATTTAGAGGGCAACAGGCCAAATGCTGGCAAATGGGACTAGCCTATTATGCCAATGTGGTGGGTGGGCATGGACAAGGTGGGCTAAAGGGCCTAAGTCTGGGCTCACAGCTCTTTCACTCCGTGACTGAGATGCCAAGAGTTCGGAAAACCCCAATTAATTTGTTCATTGAAATTTCAGATCAAGGATTTTTCTTTTTCAATAAACAATTTTCATTTTTGGTGTCTGCTTGCTGTTGTCAAATGTTAAGGGCCTGTCCCATAAGCATGCGACTGCATGCGGCAAACGTGACCAAACCGGAAGCGGGGGCCGCGCGGAGGTTGAGTGATCCCGTACGAGTTGATGTGAAATTCGAGCGAAGTCCGCGGGAAGCTCGCGCGTGACGTACGGCGTCAAGACGCTGCGTACGGCATCGAGACGCTGCGTATGCCCGTACGGCCTCAATGCAGCTTCAGGCCGGTAGGCCGTTGCCGCGCGGAATTTTTGGACAGGGTCAGTTTTTCGGAGCCCCGCGCGATGTCGGGACCAGCTACGCACAACTCCATACGGCTCCGACGATCGAAGTGGGACCGGCCCCACGAGGCCGTACGGCTCAAGCGACCACGTTAGGTAGCGCTTGCCGCATGCAATCGCATGCTCGTGGGACAGGCTCTTAACACGCTCGCCAAAAGTCAAAAAAGGAATGGCAGACCTTTCAAAGATGGATAAAAAGGATTGTTCCTATGAACTTGTAACTGATCACCATTTGGCTATGAACTTCAAAAGCTGCAAGTATTTTGTGGGCCTGTGGAACCAAACGCTTGGGGAAGTTTACATTGCATGTTAAACTGCAGAAAGCAAGCCCAGCTGGCATGATCTGCTCTGGCTGCAATTGTTGCCCAGATTGCTGCACAGTTAAATAACTGGACGGCAAAGAGCATCTCGTACTCAAGTGAAGTACAGATGGAAACGATGTGTATCTGTTGGAAACTAGATCGCAACAAATCCAAGTTGAAAAATAAATTGAGTTGACATTCAGATAATTTCTATTCCTGGAGGTTTTTAAATTGGACTTTTTTTTTATGGCTGCACCAAGGAAATGTTATAAATTATGTCAAGAGGTTATTTAGAAACCAAAAGCTTCCCTGTCTGGGAACAGCTATTGTAGATATCAAAGAGTGGTGGAGTGCATTCTAACATAGAAACATAGAAAATAGGTGTAGGAGTAGGCCATTCGGCCCTTCGAGCCTGCACCGCCATTCAATATGATCATGGCTGATCATCCAACTCAGTATCCTGTACCTGCCTTCTCTCCATACCCCCTAATCCCTTTAGCCACAAGGGCCACATCTAACTCCCTCTTAAATATAGCCGATGAACTGGCCTCAACTACCTTCTGTGGCAGAGAATTCCAGAGATTCACCACTCTCTGTGTGAGATCAATATGGACCATTGGAATGGAGTTCTAAAGCGGAAGAGGTTACCAAACAGCAGTCTGAAGTTGGGTCTCTTCCCGAAATGTCACCTAGTCCTTCGCTCCATAGATGCTGCCTCACCCGCTGAGTTTCTCCAGCATTTTTGTCCACCTTCGATTTTTCCAGCATCTGCTGTTCTTTCTTAAACACGAAACCTAGAGCTGGTATTTTTGATTCATTTGATGCGTTGGTGGTGTGACCTTGGGATTTATTGGCTTTTTAATTAAGTTTCCACAATCAGAAAAACACTGAGGTTTATATTGAAGGAACTAGTCGAGCAAAAGCTGGAACACAAACCAGCCTGCAGACCACGGAAATGCTTGAAATACCCAGCGGGCTGGGCGGCATCTATGGTGGGAGAAACCCAGCCAATGTGTCAGGTTCATGACCTCTCATCAGGAAGTTATTTCAGGTTCCCAGCATAAGAACTTTGGAAATACGAGGAGTTTGGTTACTTGTTCCTGCTCCACCAGTCTATAAAAATCCTGGATCCACTTTTATCTCAACGTTACTTTTCTGCACAAATCCCACACCCCTTATAACCAAAAATCACTGCCACCGTCTTGAAGATGTGCAGCAACTGAGCCTCCACAACACACTTGGGAAGAGCGTTCACAGGGTATTTTGTTCACCAGTTTACAATGGTCTTCCCTTATTTTTAGACTGGTTCATCCAAACAAGGAGAAACAGGATCCCTCCATCTACCCTGTCAAGCTCTGCTGGAATGTTGTTGTTTCAATAGCATCACTACTCATTCTTCTAACCTCTTCATATTAAAGGCTTGGGTTTCTCAATCACTCCGCATCAAGCAAGCTTCCTATCTGTGGCATCAGGGTGGTGATTTTTTTTGCTGCACTTTCTCTATTACAAGTCAATTCTTGCTGTCTGGGACCAGAGGTCATAGCACCAGAATTAAAGGGCATTCCTTTAGGAAGGAGATGAGAAGGAATTTCTTTAGTCGGAGGGTGGTGAATTTGTGGAATTCATTGCCACAGAAGGCTGTGGAGGCCAAGTCAATGGATATTTTTAAGGCAGAGATAGATAGATTCTTGATTGGTGGCGGGTGTCAGGGGTTATGGGGCGAAGGCAGGAGAATGGGATTAGGAGAGAGAGACAGATCAGCCATGATTGAATGGCGGTGTAGACTAGATGGGCCAAATGGCCCAATTCCACTCCTATCACTTTTGAGCTTATGAATTAGGGAGGCGAGTTTTCTAGGTGCTATGTCACCAGAACCCTATATAATTGGACCAGGAATCTTTACTCTTTACTCCTCTTGCACTACAGGACACCATTCTGTTTGCTTTTCGAATTGCAAGCCAAACTTGAAAGTTACATTTCTAGTAACTTGAGTGCACGGATCTGCAGGTTGTTCGACACCATTCACTCTATTGCCATTTCTGGCCTACGCCTCCTACTTTGCATGTCCAAAGTTTTTCTCTAACTGTCACACATTCAAAACTCTGATGTTATTTACATGTTGTTTTACATGTTTTGCATGTTTTACATGATCATGATCCAGAGATTGGGACTTCTGAGGTTTGGCTCTTTAATTGGGCCCTCTCGTACTGCTATTTGCCTCTCGTACTGCTTCAGCTGAACCTCCTCCTTCATCCCATCTATGCCATGGGTTTTCAAAAGCACACTACAACTAGATCTTTTCATTCCAACTCCAACCCCAGTCTAAGTAAATGGCAGTGGGCAGTCAGAGACTTCCAGACTCGTGCTCACACCTACAGAGGACAGTATCGATCCCAACTATACAGCCCCACTCTGTTCCTTCCCCACTCCAGCTTCTTGAAAGGCCCTGTATCATAGTCCTGCATCATTTGCTTATCTGGGTGCAAACCTGTTGCACCAGTACAAGGCTAATGCTCCAGAATGCTACATCTGCTGAACTGCTGCACCCACCCTGTCCTTTTCCAGATGGCGCCCAACCCAGGAGACTATTTGCGTGCAATCGACAGAAGCAGATCTACAGACACATATCACAATCGCCCCACACTCTTAAATCTCTATACCCACAGCAACACTTCTTACTTTCTGGCGTAACCCGTCGCTAAACGTCATTCCCTTATCATGCATCTTGATTGTAATCATGTATTGTCTTCCTGCTGGAGGACAAAAGTGCTGGAGAAACTCAGCGGGTGCGGCAGCATCTATGGAGTGAAGGAAATAGACAACGTTTCGGGCCGAAACCCTTCTTCAGACTCCTTCAAGCCCTG
Source organism: Leucoraja erinaceus (assembly GCF_028641065.1). Classification (NCBI taxonomy): domain Eukaryota; kingdom Metazoa; phylum Chordata; class Chondrichthyes; order Rajiformes; family Rajidae; genus Leucoraja; species Leucoraja erinaceus. The sequence goes on from NC_073393.1 coordinate 38,454,433, forward strand.
GTCTTCCTGCTGACTGGTTAGCACGGAACAAAAGCTTTTCATGGTACACGTGACAATAAACTAAACTGCTTGGCTGATCCAATCGACAAAACCTAATTACAGACAATGATGGAGAGATTCACCCACATTTTCAATGCACCAGCACAGCTTTTGGCTCACTGAGGAAAAGATCAAATTAGACCTGGCACATCGCTCATGATCAACCAGCCATAGTGATCCTGCACTGCCACTTGCTTGCAACCTGGTAGCTGGTGTTCCAATCATTTGCTGAAAGTTGCTGGCGTGACATTGGAATTTATCGCCTCTTTAGTTAGGCTTCTGCGATCAGAAATACGCTGAAGTTTATATCAAAGGAATCAGTCCAGTAAAAGCAAGAACACAAACCATCCTGCAGATCAACATGCCAGGTCAGAAAAAACAAATGGGAATGCTGTAAATACTCACCAGGTTAGGCAGCATCTGTGATGGGAAAAGCAGAGTTAAGGGCCTGTCCCATTGTACGAGGTAATTCAAGAGTTCTCCCGCGTTTACTCGTAGCGGCTCGTACGAGTAAAAAGTAACCATTTTTTTCAGCACGAGTATTTTTTTTATACTCGTGGACATTTTTCACAGTGTCGAAAAAAACGTCACGAGTTTACCGGATTTCCCAAGTACCTACCGTTAGCATTACGAGCCGCTACGAGACATCCACGATCTCCTTTGGACCTGCTACGGACATTCGCCGAGTTCGAATCAGCGGAAAACTCAGGAGAACTCTTGAATTACCTCGTACAGTGGGACAGGCCCTTTAATGTAACAGATCAATGATACAAATTAGGACTTTGTTTCAGCTTTTCAGAACATAAGGAACAAAACAGCAAGTTTGCCAATTGGCTGCACGTGCCTGATTCATAGAGTTATACAGTAGAGAAACAGGCCCTTCAGCCCAACTTGCCCATGCTGACCATGATGTCTGCTCCACCATTCAAGAAGATCCTGGGTGATCTTTCATCTCAGTGCCACGTTTCTGTACTAAACCCATGCCCAAGACTTGGGTAGCACTTCAGATCAAGGAGGGATAAATTACCTGGTATCTTATCAGATCCTGAGGTGCCAGTTGTAGATGTCAAATTGCAAAGCAGTTTGGAATGCAGTCATTACCGTAGAACGTGAGTGATGTGGCATGTCTTTTTCTGAACCTGAGACCAAAGGCTATGTTGTTGCCTAGAAGGTGGTTGTGAATTATATTAGCTATCTACTTAATTACTACAAAACTTAATTAATTTACTTAATTACTACAAAACCGAGAAGACCATTGTCCCATGAGGTCTGTGTTTGCGCACAACACAACAATCCCATCGGCCTCAGTCACCCAACTTAATCCCCAGTATTTCTGCAACTGTGGATTCTTTCCCATGCCAAACAATTCCCCACTGACCCGGCATCTTAGGGTCAGCAATCAATTGCTCTACCAACATCTCTGTGGGATGTCAGAGGAAGCTCGAGTCTCCAGCGGAGAATCTCACGGTCACAGGGGGAACACACAAACCTCACAGACACAATACCTGAGATCAGGATCTAATTCTTGTCTTTGGTGCAGTGAGGCAGCAGCACTAACTGCTGTGCCATTCTGCTACCTTTGGGGATAGGTGGCTCCTGAGGTGCAGTCCATATTTCACATCTGTAACACATCCCTTAAGGGCCTGTCCCATGAGCATGAGACTCCATGCGGCAAGCGCGACCAAACCAGAAGCGGGGGCCGCGCGGAGGTCGAGTGAGTGACATGAAGTTCGAGCGAAGTACGTACGGCGTCGAGGCGGCTGCGAGCCGGCAGGCCGTTGCCACGCGGAATATTTGAACACGGTCAGTTTTTCGGAGCCCCGCGCGATGTCGGGACCAGCTCCGCACAACTGCATTCGGCTCCGGCGATCGAAGTGGGACCGGCCCCGCGAGCGGTACGGCTCAAGTGACCACGTTAGGTCGCGCTTGCCGCATGGAGTCGCATGCTGGTGGGACAGGCCCTTTATCCTTAACCAACGATGTCCATGCTCGTTAGGCACGGCACACTGTGGCTGAGCAGAGCACCCTGCCCTACCTTCCCGAATAGGCTCCACTAGTTCTGCATCACCCAGCGACAGATAATCAATTCCTGCTGGTTCCCGCTTCAGGCACATTGTGTACAACACTATATTACTTGTTTACCACAGTACAACGCTGTAAAGTTTCAGAGAATTTTACAGTGAAACTTAAGTGGATGATTAAATATTTTAATTGACATGAAATCACTCCTGTTATTCACAAACACTAAAGCACATTGCAGATCTGTTTTGTTTCGTAATGATGGGGGAAAAACACGAGTCAGCTTTTATCTCAGTAAATCTGCTGAATTCAAAGACTCGATGATAATGTGAAGAAGTTCCAACCCATGCCTGTCAATTTGAACTGTCCATTGGCATTTGTCGTTTGCCTAAGGCAACACTGGTTCAATTGTAAACAGGCCAGTGCTATACTCTGTGTTTAAGAGGGAACTGCAGATGCTGGAGAATCGAAGGTTACACAAAAAAGCTGGAGAAACTCAGCGGGTGCAGCAGCATCAATGGAGCGAATGAAATAGGCAACGTTTCGGGCCGAAACCGAAGGGTTTCGGCCCGAAACGTTGCCTATTTCCTTCGCTCCATAGATGCTGCTGCACCCGCTGAGTTTCTCCAGCTTTTTTGTGTAACCAGTGTTATACTCTGTTCATGATTTGAGGGTGATCATTCTATTACACACCTTATTGGACGTGTCAGAATTGTCTTCACTGAGGGGGAGTTTCCTGTCAATAAATCCAGCACATTGTTTTCCCCTTTGTTAACTTGTCCTCTATGGAAACTAAGTTGAAGTATATCCTTAAGATAGACACAAAATGCTGTAGTAACTCGGCGGAACAGGCAGCATCTCTGGAGAGAAGGAATGGGTGATGTTTCGTGTCGAGATCCTTGTTCAGACACGTCACCCATTCCTTCTCTCCAAAAGACACCAATAACAGTGCAAAGGCAAAAACAAGGCCCACCAAGCCTATGTAGTTTGGAGCTTATTTGGAGGTCGTAGTGTTTAATAGCCCTTTGGTTGTTGGGAAGAAGCTGTTCCTGAACCTGGACGTTACAGATTTCAGGCTCCTTTACCTTCTTCCGATGCCAGGAGTGAATGAGCGTGTGGCCAGGGGTGGTGTGGGTATCTGATGATGCTGGCTGCTTTTTTGAGGCAGCGACTTCTGCCAATGCTTTTGATGGTGGGGAGGTCAGTACCTGTGATGGACTGGGCACTGATCACCATTTTTTGCAGTCTTCTTCATTCCTGGGCGTTGGAGTTGCTGAACTACGCAGTGATGCAACCTCTCAATATATTCTCTACTCCACACCTCCTTTGGGGCTTAAAGAAAGCCAATGATTTAACTTTTGAACTCGGGAGCAGTTTGTTTCCAAATTCCTGCAGAAAGAAGATAACTGATCTGGATTTATTTTCATGATTTTTATACAGGAGCGGAATATTTGACGGTAATTATAGCTATTGGTCCTAATCTATTCTGCAATGATTTATACGCTAGCATGAAGTACTGTAACTAACAAACATACCAATGGCCATACAGATATGCAAGAAATGTGTGTGTGTGTTTTTAAGATAACTAAAGGAAAGGATACATATCATCCAACATTTTTTCATGTGGATTGTTAAACTTCCTCAGTAACTGACCACAGTCTGTATGAATTGGCAGCAAAACTTCCCTCTCGATAGCCATCAGCACAGGAGCACCCCAAGGCTGTTTACTCAGTCCCCTGTTCTACTCACTCTATTCTCATGGACTGTGTAGCCGGCCACAGTTTGAGCTCTTCATTCTTCAAATTCCTGACCCCACCGTGGTTGGATGGATTACAGGTGATGATGAGTCAAAGCATAGGAGAGAGATCGTTTGACTGACCAAATGGTGCCAGCACAACAATCTTGCTCTCAATGTCAGTACGGCCAAGGGACTGATTATGGACTGTGGAAGAGGAAGGTGCAGGATCCACAGAATGGTGTTGGAGAGAGTCAAAAACCTCAAATGACTGGGCGTTGCATATCTCTGAAGATCTGTCCTGGACCCAGCATGTTGATGCAATCATATTGAAACCCCATCTCCATAGAAGATTAAGGGGATTTGGTATGTCAACAAATACTCTCCTTCATTTCTCCAGGTGTACAATAGAGAGCATGTTGACTGGTTGCATCACAGTCTAGTTCGGCAACTCAAACGCACAAAACAAATTGCAGAAAGTGGCGAACACTGGCCAGTCCATCACAGGCACTGACCTCCCACTAGCGTAGAGATCGGCAGGAGTGGCCGCCTCAAAAAGGCAACCAGCATCATCAGACCCACACCACCCTGGCTACACTCTCATTGGACTCCTGCCATCAAGAAGAAGGTACAGGAGCCTGAAGACTGTAATGTCCAGGTTCAGGAATAGTTTCTTCCCAATATTGGTCAGGCTATTAAACACTACAACCTCTGCATAAGCTCTATAGACTTGGGGGGGGGGGGGGGGGGGGGGGGAGGGGGGGGGGGCTGGAAAATTGAAGGTAGACAAAAATGCTGGAGAAACTCAGCGGATGATGCAGCATCTATGGAGCGAAGGAATAGGTGACGTTTCGGGCCGAGGACCTTCTTCAGACCCTTCTTTGATAAATAAAGGGATCAGATTCATATTCAGATTCAAATCTTTATTGTCATTGTGCAGTGTACAGTACAGAGACAATGAAATGCAGTTAGCATCTCCCCAGAAGAGCGAACATAGAATATGAGCAATAAATATATATATGTACATACAGACGTCATAGTGCAATTTGTTTCTGGGTGTAGGAGTGTCCGGGGGAGTGACTGGCAATCACCGAGGTACAGAGTTAAGTAATGTAACAGCTGCAGGGAAGAAGCTTTTCCTGGACCTGCTGTCTGGCAACGGAGAGACCTGTTTACCCTCCCGGATGGTAGGGGGGGTAAACGGACTGTGGCTGGGGTGAGAGCAGCCCTTGACGATGGTAAATGTTAGTTGTAACAAAATGTGAAGGTTGTCTGGAGGGGATTAGAAATGAAAATTGAAAATTGATATTTTTATTTAAGCTTTTATAATTGTTTTCCTACATCTAAATAATAAGGCTGTGTGTTTCAGTCCAACTGTTGAGTGTGAATGCATTGTTGAAATGGGCTCCACTTGCAACATCTGGTAGACGGAGGCGTTCCAAAAATAATATCTCTGTAAGGTATAATGATTTGTTATTGGCAACATTTATCCCTCCGAATAAAAACAGATTTTTCAGTTGTTTGGTTTCTAAGGGACAGCTCCTAGTGGTCGCATTGCTAAATATGTCTTTAACCATGAAGGCAGATGTAGATTGTTTTGTTAAGTTTTTAAATTAAGATAAATTCACCGTAATTAAGAGGAAAGAATGATTTTGGTAACCAGGTGTGGCAAATGAACAAGTTTATTCCAGGTTCCTCGGATATGCCCAGAAGTCCCACATAATCCCACATAAAAATAACTGCCGCTGTTTGGAGCTGCCTCAGTGTTGGCTCCAGGAATCCAAATCAAACACGGTGCAAGAACAAACTTGGTTCGCACTTAACCATGCCTTTCGTGATTTGAAAATACCCTTGCATTGTGCGTTGATGGTGTCAAATCTTGGTCTCAAAGCAGCTGGCGAGAGAACTAGCCTTGACCATGTTAACCACACATTTGAACAAGATGGTTCAAGCATAAATCCATCTGTAACATTCAGTTCAGTTTAGTTTATTGTCATGTGTACCGAGGTACAGTGAAAAGCTTTTGGTGTTGTGTCATCCAGTCAGTGGAAAGAACCATTTACAGTGTATAGATACATGATAAGGGAATAATGTTTAGTGTAAGGTAAAGCCAACAATGTCTGGTTAAGGATAGTCCAAGGGTCACCAGTGAGGTAGATACTAGTTCAGGGCGCTCTCTGGTTATATATGTTTTATAGAGCACTGCAAGGATTGTTGCCAATTTGAAATAGAATTGGCTAATAAACACTCAAAAGCTGGTTCTGAATAAAGCATAATACATGGGATATTGGTGGTGAGATTCTGCAAATGTAGGTTACAAGATATCATAGTTCCTGAAAAGAAAAAAAATCAAACGACCTGCGGATGCTGAATATCTGAACGAGAAATAAAACAGAAAACGATGGAATATTCAGCATGTCAGGCAGCATCCGTGGACCCAAAACACTGTCCGTTTCTCTTTTCGCAGATGATGCTTGGCTTGCTGAGTTTGACTTGCTGAGCCAGTGGGAGATGGGGAGGGGGGGGGTGCGCCAAGATGTAACTTTATTTGTTTGTTCAAAACGTGCGTGAAAGGGATTGAGCTCATCTGGTAGAGATGTCGAAGCATAGAGTAGAAACGAGGAACTGCAGATGTTGATTTACACAAATGAGAGACAGAAAATGCTAGAATAACTCACTGGGGCAGGCAACATCCCTGGAGAACATGGATGGGTGATGTTTTGCGTCAGGGCCCTTCTTCAGACATGTAGCCCTCAATTTTAGCCACTCTCCTGGCATCCACTTGATTATTTTGAGCCTGCAGCTTGATTTGGAAGTCTCTCGTGGCAGCCATGATAGCCTTACAGAGACTATACTCAGCCTTATTGTACAGTGTGGGATCATCCTTCTTAAAAACCACACCTGGAGTGCCCTGCCCACGCCCCCAGCAATAGCTACTCTTCCTATCAGCGCTCACAGCTACGTTGGTCATGTTGGGTCACACAATGATCAGTATTTCAGAAGATAGACAAAATGCTGGAGTAACTCAGCGGGCCAGACAGCATCTCTGGATAGAAGGAATGGGTGGCGTTTCCGGTCAAGACCTTCTTCAGACTGAGAGTCAGGGGAGAGGGCGATATGGAGATAAGGAAGTGTAAGGTGTGAAAACAAGACATCTAAGGGGATGAAGTTTCAGGGAATCTGTAGAATGGACCATTGTTAGCTAGGGTTAGGTGACAACTACACATTTCAGAAGGTTCCTTTGCAATAGCAAATGTTGTCTGGTACTTTCGCACCGTTGGCATGAATGTCTTTCTCGATGCTGGAACGGAGAGATGGTAAGGAGATGTGGTCGTTAAAGGCTATTTTAATTGTCTTAGCGGCAGCTTTTATTGTGAAACTTCACCACTATCCTTGTCCCTGTGGCTCATCCAAAAAGCCATCTGACAAAGAAGGGTCTCGACGTGAAACATCACCTATTCCTTCTATCCATAGTTGCTGTCTGACCCGCTGAGTTACTCCAGCATTTTATGTCTATCTTCGGTGTAAGCCAGCATCTGCAGTTCCTTCCTGCACACACGCACAGAGGCGCGGAAGGAACGGTAAAGAGGAAGGTGTCAAGCTCTAACGTTGAAAAGCAAAAAAGATATATTTTTAGCAAGCTTTCATCTTCCCCATTTGTTTAATGATAGAATAAATGATAGTCAATTAATGTATAATCAATGCCTGAATATTGATCTGTTAGTAGATAGAAACATAGAAAATAGATGCAGGAGGAGGCCATTTGGCCCTTTGAGCCAGCACCGCCATTCATTGTGATCATGGCTGATCGTCCCCTATCAATAACCCGTGCCTGCTTTCTCCCCATATCCCTTGATTCCACTAGCCCCTAGAGCTCTATCTAAGTCTGTCTTAAATCCATCCAGTGACTTGGCCTCCACTGCCATCTGTGGCAGGGAATTCCACAAATTCACAACTCTCTGGGTGAATTTTATTTTTCTCACCTCAGCCTCCCCTTTATTCTAAGACTGTGGCCCCCAGGTTCTGGACTCAGATTCAGGGACAGTTTCTTCCCAACGGCAACGGAATCACCCCACCTCAACCAGAGAGCAGTCCTGAACTCCTCTCTACAAAGCCTCAATTGGTGACCCTCGGACTATCTTAGATCGGTCTTTACTCGGCTTCACATTGCACTAAACGTTATTCCCTTATCATGTGTCTATATGCTGTAAAAGGCTAGATTGTAATCATGTGTTGCCTTTCCGCTGAATCGTTAGCACGCAACAAAAGCTTTTCACTGTACCTCGGTACATGTGACTATAAACTAAACCTACTGACTGGCTGGTACACCTGGTGTTTTGGAGCCTCAGAGCCCAGCTAGTCGGGTCTAATATGTCAAGTTATCCTATTGGAATCAACAAAAGTTGTGTTAGACACTGTAACTATGTACGAATGTGGGGATTGAAGTATTTCTCAATACAAACAGTGACCAGTGGTAGTGTTGGCACTGAATCATCACAACCTTGTTCCGTACTGTTTGACACTTCCCTTCATCATGATTCATTCATTTAGTTCCTCATTTACCGGGAAACACTGCAGTTATATTTAGTTTTTAGTTTTGTTTAGAGATACAGCACGGAAACCGGCCCTTCGGCCCACCAAGTCTGCGCCGACCACTGTTCTACACACACTAGGGACAATTTACAATTTCACCAAGCCAATTAAGCTACAAAATTGTTCGCCTTTGGAGGGTGGGAGGAAACCGGAGCTCCCCGGAGAAAACCCACGCAGGTCACGAGGAGAGCGTACAAACTCCGTAAAGACAGCGCCCGTAGTCGGGATGGAACCCGGGCCTCTGGCACCGTTCGGCGGCAACTCTACCGCTGTGCCACCATGACACCCCTCTTAAATGTATCTTTATTTTGCTGTGCAGTTCAGGTGAGAATACCAAATTAAATATTGGTGAACAGTACTTGGCACGAGTTATGAAATCACCAGTCATTGTATATGATTCAGTTCCATTTACATTGCTAACTGTAGATCGAAGTTTAAAAATAAACTTGTGGCCCAACTTCTTCATGCTGAGCATGATACCCTTTCAGCCCTGTTTTTGCCCACATCCCTCTAAACCATTCCTATCCAGGTATGTATCCAAATATCATTTAAATGTTGTTATTTGACCTGTCTCAGCTAGTTCCTCTGGCAGCTCGTTACACCCTGTATGTAAAAAAATGTTGCCCCCTCAGGCTCCTATTAAATCTTTCTCCTCTCACCTTAAACCTATGCCCTATATTTCTTGGTCTTGCCTATGCTGGGAGAAAGACTTCACTCTGCATTCACTCTATCTATTCCATTCATGATTTTATAGAAACGAGTGATATAGCAGGCGACAATGAAGTGAAAGATATGCAAAATAAAAGTAACGATGATCAAGGAAACAGTCCATTGTTAGCTGTGGGCTGGGTGAGAACGAGTTCAGGAGGAAGAACGTCATGTGACAGCTGTAGAATACATTAATAAGGCCACATTTGGAGTACTGTGTACAGTTCTGGTCATCCCGTCATTAGCCTGGAATGGATGCAATAAATGTTGCCTGGCGTAGAAGATTAGAGTTTTAAGGAGAGGCTGGATGGGAGTCTTTGTTCTTCCTGGAGTATAGAAGCCTGCGGGGATGACCTTGTAGATGTTTATATAAAAATATGAGGGGCATGTGCTCCTAGTAAATCTTTCTCCTCTCACCTTAAACCTATGCCCTGTAGATCTTGGTCTCGCCTAGGCTGGGGATGCAGACTTTGTGCATTCAGCCTATCTATTCCCCTCATCTATATCTATATCTGTGTCAGCTCCTAGCTTGCCCATCTCTCTCTCTCGCTCAGACATGGCAAATTCCTTGTAAATCGTTTGGCATTCTTTGCAGCTTAAGGGCCTGTCCCACTTAGGCTATTTTTTAGGCGACTGTCATAGTCGTAGCAGGTCACCGAGAAGTGAGTACAAGAAGACAGGCACAAAATGCTGGAGGAACTCAGCGGGACAGGCAGCATCTCTGGAGAGACGGTATGGGTGACGTTTTCAGGTCGAGAACCTTCGTCAGAATGAGAGTCGGGGGAAGGAAACGAGAGATATAGATGGCGAAATCGAGAGAGATGTAGAACAAAGAAGTGAAAGATATGCAAAAAAGTAACGATGATCAAGGAAACGTTCCATTGTTAACTGTGGGCTTGGTGAACACGGCCTGAAGTCGGAACATCATATGGCAGCTGTAGGAGACATTAATAAGGCCACATTTGGAGTACTGTGTACAATTCTAATCACCCTCTCATTAACATATAAGGATGTAAAAAAGATTTGAAGATGTTGCCTGGTGTAGAGGTTTTGAGTTTTAAGGAGAGGCTGGATAGAGAATGGGTTTTATTCTCCCTTAGAAGCCTGAGGGGATGAGTTAATAGATGTTTATAAAATTATTGGAGGCATAGAAAAAATGAATAGCCACAGTGTTTTCCCCAAGGTAGGGGAATCTAATACGAGGTATTAGATTTGAGGTAAGAGGGGGAAGATTTAAAAGGGACTGGCGGGGCCTTTCCATTCATTGTGAAGGTCCTGTCCTGGTTTCACTTCCTTTAGATGCCACAGTTCCCTTAATTGCCACAGTGAGATGATTTAAAAAAAAATATTCTTAATCATCTTTCACCCAAAGCTGAAACTGTTGGTTTTCATGATACTATGTCACCACATGGATCCAAGAAATCAATAAATGGGGACCAACTCCTTAAGAATAGGTCTTGTTTTTCTATTAGGAGGAGTCTCATTTCTTCCAAATGTGCTGTGTCCAGCATATTACTGATCCACATTTTAAATGTTGGTATATTAGCATTTTTCCAAAATTTAAGTATAAGTTTTTTTTTGCTGTTATTAACCCATAATTGAAAAATGAGTTTTGGTGTGTATTTAATTTGTTCCCATCTCCACTTACTCCAAATATAATCAATTCAGTGTTAGGTTCCATTTTTGTCTTAAATAGCTTTGAGAATATATCAAATATATCACACCAAAATTTATAAAATTTTGAACAAGAGACAAATGAGTGCGTAATATTGACATTTTGAGAAAGACATTTATCACAAATGGGAGAAATATTTGGATAAAATTTATCCAACCTAGTTTTGGAATAATATAATCTATGTAATATTTTAAATTGAATTAAGTTATGTCTAGCATTGATCGAACATTTATGTATATGTATCAAATATTTTTCCCATGTTTCTTTTGAGATTTTTATCATTAATTCTTTTTTCCCAGTCTTCTCTAATTGCCTCTGCTGATGTAATTCTATATTTAAAATACTGTTATACAAGCATGATATTAATTTTGTTGACTCCGCATTGATATTCATTACTTCTCCCAGTGGGTCTAAAATTATACTTTGGAATCTTGGTATATATTTCTTCATAAAGTCACATACCTGTAGGTATTTAAAATGTTGATTGTTATTCAATTTAAATTTTGATTTTAGTTGTTGAAATTATAATAAATTTCCCAATTCATACAAATCACCTACCTTTTTAATTCCCACTTTTTCCCATTGTTTATATGTTTTATCCATACCAGATGGTTTAAATACTGGGTTATTCACTATTGGTGTTAACACTGATAAATTTCTTAATTTTAAAGTAAATTTTATTTGTTTCCAGATTCGTATTGTATTTTGTATAATTGGATTCTTCTTATATAACATATTATTCAGCTTTATTGGGGAAAAAATGATCGCTCCTAGATCGTAGGGGGCGTACGGTTGTTAACGTTGCTCTGAGCATTGATTGACAATATGTTGTTATGGACAAGTGCAAGTGTGTGACTATAGAGAATGGAAGTGGAGAGATCACAGAGACACAGGGAACTGCAGACGTTGAAATCTTGCGTAAAACACAAAGTGCTGGAGTAGCTCAGCATCTGAAGAGAATGGGAAGGCCTGTTTAAACTGACTTTAACCCTCATATTTCGCTTGGGCAGCTTACAACACAGCGGTATGAATAGTGACTTCTCTAACTTCAAGTAACCCTTGCTTTCCCTCTCTCTCTCTCTCTCTCTCTCTCTCCATCCCCCATCCTAGTTCTCTGACTAGTTTCACTGTCCTCCTGCTTAAGGGCCTGTACCACTTGGGCGTTATTTGCGCGTCATTTACGTGACATCATTTACGCGTCACGACACGCGCATCGTGAAGCGCACGTGATGCGTGCATGGTGCACATTACACATGCATGGTGCGCATTACACATGCATGATGCGTGGTGATATAGGCAGTGACGCGTGATGCCCCAGGATTTTGAGATGTACGAAATCTTTGCGTGACTCGCAAATGACGCCCAAGCGGGACAGGCCCTTCAATTTTTCGGATTGTATGCCTCGTTGTCACCTTCCCCCCCAGGTAACAATCTATTGTACACTTCCTTTCCATTGTCTGCTTTAATCTGTTGTTTTCACACCTTACCCCTCCATATCTCCAGAGCCCCTCTCCCCTGACTCAGTCTGAAAAGGGGTCTTGGCCCAAAACCTCACCGTTCCTGCTCTCCAGAGATGCTGCCTGTCCCGCAGAGTTACTCCAGCATTTTGTGTCGATCTTTATATTCTATTTAACTGGTCAGAAAGTTGTTAAATACAAGCCGCACCTCAATGAAGTTGAACCATGGTCTGGAACCATGTGGGTAGCCTGCTGGCTTTTTCAGGACGTTGCAATACCTTGCTGGACAAAGTGGTAGATTCATGCACAAAGTGGGTTCTATTATGTCAGTAACAATCCTGTGCAACGTTAACAAGGACCAAGCTGAAGGCTCTGTCTGAATATGTCAATAGTCAATTCAATAGTCAATTTAATTGTCATTTGGACCCCTTGAGGTCCAAACGAAATGCCGTTTCTGCAGCCATACATTACAAACAAATAGACCCCAGACACAACATAATTTACATTTTACATAAACATCCATCACATTGCTGTGATGGAAGGCCAAAAAAAACTTTAAAATATGGTTGCTTCTGTGGGCTGTGGACCCCACAAATAGAGTTACCACATCTCCTGCCTCGTATCCTCTCCGGTAATATTTGGATAGAAGCCAGTCTCCACCATGAGCTCTGTCTCTGATCTGTTGACCTAGTCCTCATCCTTTACCCGTACTCCAGCTCGTAGTTGGAACAATGGCAGATCATATTCCTGTAAAAAATAAAATGAGTGATCACTCGGTGTGGTTTTACTGCAAAAAAGGGATAAGCAGCAGGTAATGCAATCCAGGAAGTGTTTCTGAATGATTTTGAGAATCACAGTGTGGAAACAGACCCTTCGGTCCAACTTACTCACACCGACCAGCATGTCCCACTTGCCTGCGTTTGGCCCATATCCCTCCAAACCCGTCCTATCCATGGAAGAAGTGTCTCGACCCAAAACGTCACCCATTCCTTCTCTCCAGAGATGTTGCCTGTCCCGATGAGTCACTCCAGCTTTTTGTATCGATTTTCGGTTTAAACCAGCACCTGCAGTTCCTTCCTATACTATCCATGTACCTGTCTAACCCTGTACCTGTTTCTGTGGCTTGAGGATATTTTCCTGTGTATTTTTGCATCAGGCAGAATGTTTGGTTTATTTGCCCAACCCATCAGGGAATGGTGTACGTAAAGTGTCTAAAATAATTCCTTGGTTTTGACTGCATTTTCTTCCTTCAGGCCACACTGGTCGTCTGCTCAAGGCACTGCTGGCAACAAGCATTCTCTTCCTGTGTGCGCAAGGAGGCTTTCAGGTCGCCCTGTATGTTTTGAAAGATGAGGATTTGTTGGGCTATAATTGTAAGTACAACTAAATATTCAGTTTTATTACTTCTTTGCGATGGTATGCTCTCATTTGCTCTTTTAAAAGAAATGTTTTGAAAAATGTTTTTTTTATATAAGATTCTGCCAATCATTTCCTATGAGTTACTTGAATTTGTTTTTAAGTACAGAATTTTGGAACATGCATAGGTCTTTTCCAGGTTTACTGCAAGGTTCTGTTCCCGTAAGCTGCTTGGGCTACGAATAGTTTAGTTTAGAGATACAGTGCGGAAACAGGCCCTTTTTGCCCACCGAGTCTGCCCTGACCAGCTATCCCTATTGCACATTAAAAGTATACCACACACACTAGGGACATTTACACCAAGCCAATTAACCTACAAACCTGCACGTCTTTGGAGTGTGGGAGGAAACCGAAGATCGCAGACAAAACCCACACCAGTCATGGGATGAACGTACAAATTCCGTACAGACAGCACCCGTAGTCGGGATCGAACCTGGGCACATGGCAGAAGATGTCCACAGCCCTGCAGCAGCTGGCGAGATCCATCCCGCCGGTCTCCCAGATGCTCGTTTGTGTGAGCGGGCTGTACATAAGTTCATACCCGGGGAGGGGACCTGGAATCAGAAGTGAACTACATTTCTGTTTGTACATAGGAAGGAACTGCAGATGCTGGTATACACTGAAGATAGACACAAAATGCTGGAGTAACTCAGCGGGATGGGCAGCATCTCTGGATAGAAGGAATGGGTGACTATTCGGGTCGAGATCCTTCTTCAGTCTGAAGAAACGAAATGTCTATCTTCTGCTCGTAGATATTTTTCCAAGAATGCTTTTAAGGGCGTCTACTGGTTACACTTTGTCTTTTTGACTAACATGCAAACAATTTTGGTGATTGATTTGTTTAAATGTTTGTAGCAGTGGGATGTTTTTCTGAGAAGAGAGAGCAGGAATTGGATATCACACGAAGAGCCTCCTTGAGGCTAGAGTTGGAGTCCACATAAAAAGAATGTGAAGCAATTGTGAAATAATAAATGACTAGTCTTATCAACATAATGAACAGACAACATTTGATTTTTGTTTTGTTGAATTTACTAAGTTACCCCATGGAGTGGATTCCCTGACAGCAGAATAATCTAACGAAACCTGTGCGTATGCAGTTGCTGGGTTGCTGAACTGTGCCCCTGCTGGGCAGAGTGGAGCCATGTGCGTTGTGGGATCAGAATGTTGCATGTTTATTCCTACCTTAGAGTTCAGCATGCACAGGGCCTGTCCCACTTTGGTGATTTTCTCAGCGACTTGCCGGTACCCGTCCTAGTCGCAGCAGGTGGCCGAAAATTTTCAAAATGTTGCAACTCCAGCGGCGACCAGAACAAGGTACGACTCTTTGGGCGACAACTCACGCCCCGCGACATGTCGCCTGTATGGTCGTAAATAGTCGCCCAAAGAGTCGTGCCTTTTTCTGGCCGCCGTTGGGTTTTCAACATTTTGAAAATCTTCGGCGACCTGCTGCAACTATGACGGGTGCCGGCAAGCTGCCGAAAAAATCACGTAAGTGGGACAGGCCCTTGAGCCAGGCAGAAACTGCAAGGATTGAAGGCGTGTGTGCGGCCCCATCCAAGTTGTTTAATGGAGGAAGCATTGGAGCAAGGCTCTTTGTTATAAGTACACGTTCCCACAACACTATCTGAAGAGGATCAGGAAAGCTTACTTAGCAATTCATGCAAGAATTTGTTGTTATTGTCAACATTAAGATGTTTCTGCTAGATATGAAATCAGGCACGAGGGTTTCTTTGAGGATACAGCCTCTCCACAGCTGACATCCTTATCTGGTGTGTAGAATGCACATCCTTCAACTGTTTCTTTAATGCTTTCCTCTGCTGACTTGGTGTGAAAATCCCTGCAAGCTCACAGAGAGGGAACCTGCTGTATAACATTAACAGGAAGTGTATACAATGTGCAGGGATCAACACCATCAGTTGAGATTTTGAATTGAATTAAATACATTTTTTTCGCCAAGTATGTATACTTATAAGGAATTTGCCTCGGTGCTTTGCCCGCAAGTAATAACACGACATACAGGAGACAATTAAAAATAATACATTATAATTTAAACATGTGAAGAGTGAAATAAAATACCAGACGAAAAGGAGGCTGCAGATTTTTTGCTGTTGAGTAGAGCTACTGCTCGTGGGAAAAAAAGCTGTTTTTATGTCTGGCTGTGGCAGCTTTGACAGTCCGGAGTTGCCTTATAGGGTGTTATTAAGTTACTTTTGCATTTTATTTTACCTTTTTGAAATATTTATATTAGTTCAAATAACTTTACATGAAGTGTTTTTGATACTGATTAATAGTGAGATTAAACGAGTACTTACCAGTACGAAGTTTGATCTGTATTTTATGAGGAGTTACGATGAGGGATTACGTGAAGAACCCACCCAGTGCGCAGGCGCGGCATACTTCCAAGCAGCGGTGTGGAATCACAGGTAGACACAATATTGAAGTAAAGATAGTAAAGATTAAAGAGACATCAGCTCGAGTTTGATCTATACAATGAGGGTGGGATCGGAGGGCACGTAATCCCTCATCGTAACTCCTCATAAAATACAGATCAAACTTCGTACTGGTAAGTACTCGTTTAATCTCACTATTTTACTTCGGAGTCACGTGAGTGACTACGTGAAGACTTCAAAGGTCTGTGATTTCAAACCGTGTAACAGCTATATCACTCACTGCCGAAGTTCATCGAGGGAGGAAGTGGTATCTAAAGACCAACAAATTTGTTAGTTTTTTGAAACAAAAATGTTTATTTAACAATCACAAAAAATAGCTCCCCTGGGCTTTAAATTATAAGTTTGCGGATTCTAAAATCCTGTCCGCAAACAAGTCCGTCTCCATCAGCGGTTTGTGGTAGAATTTCCGGAACGTTGATTCCCTTGACCATCCCGCTGTACTAAGGATGCGATCTATGGGAACCTCCATCCGTTCCGCCGCTGACGTGGACGCTGCCCTGATAGAATGAGATTTAAAAACATCCGTGTTAATCCCCGCGGTTTTTAAGACCTGTTTCAACCACCTGGATATTGTCTGGCTGGTAACCCGTCCAAAAGGCTTTTTGTGGCTGACCCATAAGGCTTTTTCACTCCCTCTAAGCGTTTGGGTTGTGTCTACATAGTTGTATAGATGGGTCACTACACACAGCCTAGGTTCTGGAGGATAGGCCCGGAAGATTAACGGAGAGTTGGGCATACCTGGCCTGCTCTGTTTTACCAACCCCGGCATGGTAAATATAATGGAGTCTGGGGTGGTCACCATGTTGTCCAGCCTTAATTGATGCAGTGACTGAACCCTTTGCGCAGAGACGAGCGCCATGAGCATGAGGGTCTTGAGAGTGGACTGCTCTAGACTCAAGGATCCCACCGGAGGCCAACCTCTGAGGTGTGACAAAACTACACTTACATCCCATGCATGGGTGTATCTGGGTGTAGGGGGTTTGGTATTATAAATCCCTTTAAGGAGTTTTATAACCAGAGGGTGGGACCCAATGCTGTGATGTCCTGTGGGCATAAGGTAAGCGGACAGGGCGCTCCGTGCTGCGTTGATAGCACTGTAGCTCATCTTTTGGTCATGGTGCAAGTGGGCCAGGAATTCCAGCACGTCCGTGACTGAGGCTGTCTTGTATGATGTCCCTGCATCCAAGCAGTACTGCTCCCATTTCTTGATGTAGGTCAAGTGCTGCTTCTTGGTAGAGACTCGCAGGGACGCCGACATGGTGGTGATTGTTCGTTCTGATAACCCCAATCCCTGGTAAGGCCTGTTCAGAACCTATAAACCAGGAGTTCCAATTTATGATGGCATGGATGGCTTATGCCAGATACCGGGTGAGTCAATAGTTGTGGGTGGCTGTGACAAACCATAGGTGACTCTACCACCATGTCGTGGAAAACTGGGAACCATGGTTGGGTAGGCCAGTCGGGTACAACCAGAATACCTGAAGCCGAATCTGCTTGTATTTTCTGGAGTACCCGGCTGATGAGGCAGAAGGGAGGGAAAGCATAGAAGAAGAAATTTCCCCAATCCAGCGTGAAGGCATCTACCGCTGCTGCCTCTGGGTCTGGTTCCCAAGCCACATACATGGGTAGCTGGTGATTTAATCTAGACGCAAACAAATCTATATCTGGCGTACCATATTGCTTAACAATTCTAGCAAATATTTTTGGGTCTAACATCCATTCGATGTTATCATTGAATTTTCGTGACCTGGTGTCCGCCACTGTGTTTAGCTTGCCTGGTAAATAGGCAGCTGATAGCCAAATATGTCGCTCGACACACCATTGCCAGATTATAGTAGTCAATTTGTCGCATGATACTGATTTTATGCCACCCATGTGCTGGATGTAAGACACCACCGTCGTGTTATCAATCATTAACCTGACATGCACGTGCCGCATATCGGATGCATATGCTTTTAGCCCATAAAAGGCGGCCAGCATCTCCAGATAATTTATGCCTAGTGATTGTAGTAGCGATGCCTCAGAATTAGTCCATCTGCCACCTGTGCTGGATATAGAGTTAGTAGCTCCCCAGCCTAAAGCACTGGCATCCGTCGTAATGACTATGTTAGGATTGGTGACGGCGATAGGACTGTAACTGTGCCAAATGTTATCCACCCACCACTGAAGTTCTGATTTGGCTTCAGTGGGTAAGTCCATAGTTCGGTCATAATGCCCCCTGCTTAGACGTAGTGCATGTGTCCTTGCTCTTTGTAAATTTTGATAATGCAAGGGGCCATATTGTGCAGCTGGAAATGCTGCTACTATACTACCAATGACTCTGGCAACATGCCGAATCTTTGGTTGTGTTTTTGTGATTAAGTTAGTACATGCTTCTGCTAATGCAGCCTTTTTGTCTCTTGGCAGAGTGACAGTCATACGTATGGTGTCGATAGTGAAGCCTAGATAGTCCATGTTAGTTGTTGGCTTCAATACTGATTTATCTGGGTGTAGAACAAATCCCAAGGTTTCAAGGAGTTGTTTGGTAGCTAAGACTCCTGCGACAGCAAGTTCCCTTGTTCTCCCTAATATGAGAACATCATCCAGATAGGCCATGACTAAATGTTTTTGTTCTCTTAATTTTTTCATGGCCACTTTAAGAATTTTAGTAAATAACCTGGGAGCCATCGTTAAACCATTGGGTAATGCTCTATACTGCCATTGTTGCCCCATCCAGATAAATTTCAGATATCTGAAATGATCCTTATGAATGGGTACTAAATAGTAAGCATCCTTAATGTCTATGCTTGCCATGAAGTATCCCTTGGAGATCAGTTGTCTGGCAGTAACAAATGTCTCCATTTTGAAATGTTGATACTCAACAGACTGATTTAGTGATGTCAAATCAATAATAATGCGACATCCACCATCTTTTTTGGTTCTGATGAATATATTAGATACAAATTCCAATGGCTCGTGTCTGGCCCTCTCAATGATGCCCTTGGACACGAGCCTGTCTAGTTCAGCTTGTCCTTCTACCTTCTCTAAATCTGTGGGAAGGAATACCCTTTGGGGTATGTGCTGAACCGGTGGTTCTATGCCTGGTTTAAATTCAATTTTGTATCCACTGATACTGTTGAGTATAAACTTGTTGTTAGTAAGGGAGCACCAAACATGTTTGAAGAACCTTAAACGCCCTCCTGTTAATACAACACCCTTTGTTTGTGTATGTTGACAGGAACCAGACCCACCTACCTCCATGTTCATTTCTGGGAGCGTTTGCGATGGGTTTGGCCCGAGGGTGTTCTTGTTGGTGCTGTGGTGGGGCGGCGTATCTTCCCACGGCTCCGCTCTGGGCCCCGCTCTAAAAAAGAGCTCTGGGGGTAGTGGGAAGCGGTCACCAGGCTTTCACCAGCTCGGTACCTGCTGGTGGATGCCGAGGCGTGCTGCCAACTGGGTGTCTTCACCCTGCTCGGTCCTGGCCCTGCCCTCATGAGGCCTACTGGCTTGGCCGCCTCTTCCAGCTCCTTGAGCCTTTTCCCCAAGTCGGCCCCGAATAGTAGCGCCTCCTTTTCTGGCGCCGGGGCTTTGCAAAGGCCCGCGTATTTG
Source organism: Leucoraja erinaceus (assembly GCF_028641065.1). Classification (NCBI taxonomy): domain Eukaryota; kingdom Metazoa; phylum Chordata; class Chondrichthyes; order Rajiformes; family Rajidae; genus Leucoraja; species Leucoraja erinaceus. Next base: position 38,474,113 of record NC_073393.1, read on the forward strand.
GGGTTGAGGGCAGGCCTGATGTTTTCAAGCCGTAAGTTGTTGAGCTCATATTGTGTATTACACATTAGAGCCAGCACGTCCTGCTGAGGTGTAGAGAGCTCCACGTGCTCCGTGGACCGAGCGAAGGCGGTAATGGCTGCAGTGTGGAGCTTCAGGATACGCTGCATTTTCAGCTCTTGTGTCCTGATGTGCTGTCCCAGCTGGCTCCATATTTGGCCGTTCACGGTCTTCACTCGAAGCGCCTCGCAGTTTTCCGGCGCCGTATAAGTGTCGAGGGCCTCCTGGATGACTTTTTCCTGCAACGGCTTGTTAGAGAGCCTGTTGATACTGGCCGCCATTCTTGGCGGTAGCATCCTTCCGGTCCTCGGGGGCGCCGCATACCTGCTAACTACACCCAGTAGCTCTTCTTCCTCCAGCTCGCCTGGCATGCTTGCGTTGTCGTCCGCCTGCCCTTGTGATAGGCCAGCCCAGTCCTGGCCTCCCTTACTGACCTCAAACAAGGAGGGAACAGAAGGGTGTGGTGATGGTTTGGAGGAGGCCATAGCCCGTCCTCCTTGGAGATGCCTTGCCTGCATCTCCTCGTCGAGCATCTGCTCGAGCAGCTGCCTCATGCAGCTTATGCGGCTGTCTCCCCGTTTCGCCGGTGGAGAGCGTTCCCGTTCCTCCGACGAGTCGGAGGCCACCGGCCGGTCTGATTTTCGGGTTGATTTTCTCCCTGTGCGGGGCGTCGAGGTCGGCGGCACAGGGAGCGGCTCAGTGTCGGGTGTGCGGGAGCGTCCAAACAGCTCCTCCGCCGCTGGTGGCTGCCGCCCAGATGTTGACCCCTCCTCGGGAGTTGGGCAGGCAGTCCTCTTTGTTGGTCGCTTTCGGGTAGCCATAGCTTCTTCCTCCGTTAGCGACTCTCTGTAACACAAAAGACTCACTTACCTGAGGTCTTGTCTTTCTCCTGCCGCTGGAGAGCCTGGCTCCAGCTGCTGCCGCTGTTGCGCTGCTGACGTAATGCCGCGCCTGCGCACTGGGTGGGTTCTTCACGTAGTCACTCACGTGACTCCGAAGTAAAATCCACACAATATTGACAAGATGAAGGTGTAGTTTAAGAAATATTTTTTGTAAAAATGCCAAGAATATACCATGAGGAAGACTAAATATTAGGGATATGATTTATGGAAATCAATTACGCAAAACATGAATAATGATCTTTAGTTCAAGAGGGAGACTAAGTCAACGTTGATGTATGAAAAAGGGTGAAATTCATGTATGAACAAGAAAATATCTTACAGTACATTCTGGGGAAGTATAGACGTTTTTGACACCATGCTCCCAATGTTGACACCATGCTCCCAATAATGACACCATGCTCCCAATGTTGACTGCTTGGGAATGGGGTGTGTGAGATATGTAAGCATTCTCATACAAGAGAATGCAAGATCTTGGAGCCGGTCGGGACTGACTTTGGACCGCACCTCGGGGACATGGACTTACCATAGGAGCCTGTGATCCCTTGCCTGGGATCGACGCTCCAACCATGGCCTGCGGATTTCACCATCGAGACGCTCGCAGTCTCGGGTTGAGACCGATGTCGGGAAGCTCCAAACGACACAGTAGGTTTTCGACCTGGGGTCCGTACGCCGGCCTGAGGGAGCTGAGATTCCCCCCCCGATGCAGGAGCTTGATCGCCCCGATGCGAGGGCCCAAACGCCGCCGGTTACGGGAGCCAAGATCGCCCCGTCAACGGAAGGCTCGAGGCCTCCGACTGCGGGAGAACAAAGAAGGGGAGATATTGAACCTTCTTTCACCTTCCATCACGGTGAGGAATGTAGAGGTGTCACTGTGGTGGATGTTTATGTTAAAATGTATTTTGGGTGTTCTGTTGCTTTCTATTGGTATAACTGTGTGGCAAATTAAATTCCTCGTATGTTGCAAAATATACTTGGCTAATAAAGTATTGTTATGATGGTTTTTATGAATATTATTATGATTATTATTATTATGATGATTATTATTCATGCTGCTGTTTGGCATTTCAAATAATTGTTCAATTGTTTGTTTTGGATGCTCATACCTAGAAGTCAATGGAAAAAAACATATTTAAATAATTAAGTTCTAATTATGCCGGGATACAGATGGGTGCCATTGTGAGTCAGTCTCATTTTCCAACCCAACTTGAGAATTGGGTAAAAAACCTTGACCATCGACCTGGCATTCCCATGTCGGGGAAACTGAGCACTTGAGTGGATGGATGGTGTTTTTTTGAAGAGGAACTTTGTACGAAGAAATGTCCTGAAACATCATTTCTGTAAACATGATGTGACATCATAGTTTCAAATCCTTAAGTCATCTAAAATTTACTCAGAAAGGTTTTAAAAAAATAAGTGGGGTATTTTAATTTCCATTTGCGACACAGTTGTGCAAGTAAGGAGAGATGGGTGATGGTAATATGTTGCATGCTGGCAAATACCCCTACAAATATTTCTAAATCAAACCCTATGGAATCGTTTCTGTGTGGTTCACCATTGCAACTTGAAAAGTGGAAGAATCAGAATTCTGCAGTAATGGTCTGTTTGTGTTGCACTGCCTTGGTTGATTCTATGCCTTTTTATTACCGTTTCAAGTTGGGTAGGGAAGGTCATCTTGTCTTTTGGCTATTTTGCAGATTTACCTTCACAGACTTGCTTGCCCCGGGACCAATTTGTAGATCCATGTGCAATGGAGCAGCTGCTTCAGACTCAGTTGGTTTAATCTGTCGCACAGAGCTTGCTGCAGACACAATGTGAAGGCTTGCTCCTAGCTAGTCTGTCTGTCCCTAGGCTTGGATCGTGGGAGGTGGGATGAAAGATAGCTTTGTATCTTCTTGCGTATGGCGTGCACAGCCTAAAGTTGTTCTATTTGATGTTCTGTTTGTGCACGTCGGGTTAATTGCATTTGTCGAAACAGGGTGGACCACGTGAAGATTGCAATCTCCCACCACAGCTTTGCATCTGATACCAGGACAATCATTTCTAAAAGTGCAAAATCACCTGGTTCAAATACCTGTGGTGTAGACCCTTCCAAAATGGGAATGGAACATACAACTCAGGGTAATGTCTGACTAGACTCTCGGATGATTCACTGGGCATATAGTTTGTGAAACTAGGCATGCTTTGTGAGTTAATTTAGGAAAAAGAGCAGTTAGTGACCAAGTATGTAAGGTGCTGCAGTCAGGATAATAAAACCTTTAAAGGCTTCTTAGAGTTCTACTTGGATTGATTTTCTAATACTGGTCAAATAACCAAAGGTCGCCATGTTTAATTAGCTGACATTGTTGAAATTTCCTTGCTCCACACATTAAGTCTGTGTCAAAATCGATGTTTGGATCACTTTACAATTGCACGTGTCTATTGGTTTAATCAACATTTGGAGAATTAACTCTCAAAGGCATATAAAATGTATTTGACAGCCGTAAGCTATTATCTGAGGTTAATTTTAAATTATTGATGCCAATGCGAAGTGCTTACAGGTTTCTGGTTATGAGGCACTTGAAAACACTTGGAAGTCCTTTTATTAGGAGTGGGGTGTCAGCAGGGCTGATGCAGGGGAAGGGCTCAGCACTCAGCACAACAGGCCTGGTGACTGCGTGTGGCACAGGCTCCTGTATTGTATTGTATTGTATTCAAATTTATTGTCATTGTCTTAATTTGAGACATCGAAATGAATTTCCCTTACAGGCAGTATCATAAAAAAATAAAAATAATAAAAATAATAATAAATAAATAATAAAACATATTAAAAATAAAATTGAAATTGAATTTAAAAAAAGCACAAACACAGAAAGTCCACGACACAACATAACATAAATGGCACCAAGGTGGGAAGGCACCATAGTCCAGCCAGCCTCCCCTCCGTGTTCATCCGTGGTCGGGGCCTTCCGAGCACCCGCAGTCGCCGCCCCGGGTGGCCCGATGTTCAGGCCCTCACGCCGGGCTGGTGGAACGCCGACGCCGCACCCCGACGGTGAGCATCCTCCTCCTCCTGCCTCTGTCACGGGAAGACTGGGTCAGCGCGGTCTCTCTGTATCCGGGTGAGCTACGAGTGTGGCGAGTTCGGGCGGTGGTGATGAAAACAGAACACTCAACACATCAGGGAAGAAAAACAAAATGGACCGTCTTCCCATAAAGCTTCTCTTCACAACTGATGCAGCATGACCTACTGAGTACCTCCAGCATTTTTGTTTAAGATTTCCAGCATCTGTGGTTATTTTTTTTAATTTAGTACATTAGAGTTACAGGGATCGCCTTTTTATGCATTATAATATATACAATCAGCTAGTCATTATCTTCATTCATGCTACCAAGCAATTCAGTACATTCACTTACAATACATAGAAACATAGAAATTAGGTGCAGGAGTAGGCCATTCGGCCCTTCGAGCCTGCACCGCCATTCAATATGATCATGGCTGATCATCCAACTCAGTATCCCGTACCTGCCTTTTCTCCATACCCCCTGATCCCCTTAGCCACAAGGGCCACATCTAACTCCCTCTTAAATATAGCCAATGAACTGGCCTCAACTACCCTCTGTGGCAGAGAGTTCCAGAGATTCACCACTCTCTGTGTGAAAAAAGTTCTTCTCATCTCGGTTTTAAAGGATTTCCCCCTTATCCTTAAGCTGTGACCCCTTGTCCTGGACTTCCCCAACATCGGGAACAATCTTCCTGCATCTAGCCTGTCCAACCCCTTAAGAATTTTGTAAGTTTCTATAAGATCCCCTCTCAATCTCCTAAATTCTAGAGAGTATAAACCAAGTCTATCCAGTCTTTCTTCATAAGACAGTCCTGACATCCCAGGAATCAGTCTGGTGAACCTTCTCTGCACTCCCTCTATGGCAATAATGTCCTTCCTCAGATTTGGAGACCAAAACTGTACGCAATACTCCAGGTGTGGTCTCACCAAGACCCTGTACAACTGCAGTAGAACCTCCCTGCTCCTATACTCAAATCCTTTTGCAATGAAAGCTACATGGTTACTTATGTTTTATCCTTATGCACCGCTACTGAAAACTATTTGAGAGGCTTTTACACAAATCCCAACCCCTGGCGTCCAGAGGTGGGAGAGCCAAAGACTCTCTCAGTTGTTTAGGTGACTTAATTATAGATGTTAGATTGATGAGTAACTTTAAGATGACTTAAGGATTTGAAACTGTGATGTCAACTCATTTTCTACAAGAATGATCTCAGGACATTTCATTGCACCAAGTTCCTCTTCAAAAACATACAAACATACTCAAGCACTCTTTCCCCCTCGAAGGCCCAGATAGAGTGGATGAGGAAAGGATGCTTCCAGTAATGGGAGAGTCTAGAACCAGAGAGAATAGCCTCAGAAACAAAGGACATGCCTTCAGAATGGGGATGAGGAAGGATTTCTTTAGCCAGAGGGTGGCGAATCTATGCAACACATTGCCACAGCCGGCTGTGGAGGCCAGGACATTGGGTATTTTTCAAGCAGGTATCGATAAGTTTTTGATTAGTAAGGACTTCAAAGGTTATGCATAGAAGGCAGGAGCATGGGGTTGAGAGTGAAAAATACATCCTCCAAATGAGTTTAGTTTATTATTGTCACTTGTACCGAGGTACATTTGACAATAGACAATAGGTGCAGGAGTAGGCCATTCGGCCCTTCGAGCCAGCACCGCCATTCAATGTGATCATGGCTGATCATCCCCAATCAGTACCCCGTTCCTGCCTTCTCCCCATATCCCCTGACTCCGCTATCTTGAAGAGCCCTATCTAGCTCTCTTGAAAGTATCCAGAGAATCGGCCTCCACCACCCTCTGAGGCAGAGAATTCCACAGATTCACAACTCTCTGTGTGAAAAAGTGTTTCCTCGTCTCAGTTCTAAATGGCTTACCCCTTATTCTTAAAATTGTGGCCCCTGGTTCAGTAGAATTGAACTCCCCCAAAATTGAACTTCCCCAACATCGGGAACATGTTTCCTGCCTCTAGCGTGTCCAAACCCTTAATAATCTTATATGTTTCAATAACATTCCCTCTCATCCTTCTAAACTCCAGAGCATACAAGCCCAGCTGCTCCATTCTCCCAGCATATGACAGTCCCGCCATCCCGGGAATTAACCTTGTAAACCTACGCTGCACTCCCTCAGTAGCAAGAATGTCCTTCCTCAAATTAGGGAACCAAATATTCCAGGTGTGGTCTCACTAGGGCCCTGTACAACTGCAGAAGGACCTCTTTGCTCCTATACTCAACTCCTCTTGTTATGAAGGCCAACATGCCATTCGCTTTCTTCACTGCCTGCTGTACCTGCATGCTGACTTTCATTGACTGATGAACAAGGACCCCCAGATCATTTTGTACTTCCCTTTTTCCAACTTGACACCGTTTAGATAATAATCTGCCTTCCTGCTTTTGCCACCAAAGTGGATAACCTCACATTTATCCACTTTAAACTGCATCTGCCATGCATCTGCCCACTCACCCAACCTGTCCAAGGTACAGTGAAAAGCTTTTTGTTGCATGCTAGCCAATGAGTGAAGACATATTTACAATCAAGCTGTCCACAGGATACAGATAACGGGAATGATATTTGGGGAAAGATAAAGTCCGATTAAAGATAGTTCTCCAATGAGGTAGGCTGATTAGTCTGAAGAACGGTCATGACCTGAAACGTCACCCATTCCTTCTCTCCAGAGATGCTGCCTGTCCCGCTGAGGTACTCCAGCATTTTGTGCCTATTGATGTGCAGATTAGCCTAATTCTGCTCCTGTGTCTTATGGTGCCCTTGTGATGTCTGCACCATGCTGCAGTGTTCAACATAACATGCACTGGTGGGCAGCACCGCTATTCACTTTGCTTGCATCCCTCGGTGCATGAGGATGCAAAGCTGGTACCAAGTGTCAGTAATTCCCATAGTACATCATTGATCACCAGTCTACAAGAACATGGACACCTTGGACTATCTGGAACTGGTCCAAGTAAGGACAGGCTTCCATTCAATTACTCCAAGCAGGTCTCCTCTCCCTGGATAAGATCTGCTTCAGCGAGTGAAACATCTAATTGTTTTGATAATATCTTAACAAGCGTTCCAACTGTTGATGCATATAATACATGGAGTGCCTGAAGCAAAAGTACTAGAAAGTGGTCCAATAAATGTTGGTAAAGTTCTCTTGCTCAGTTTGCATAAATATTGCCCAAAATATGATAATCCCAAGACCGGGCAGCACCATGGTGCAGCGGCAGATTTGCTGCCTTGCAGCGCCAGAGCCCCAGGTTCAACCCCGACTACGGGTGTTGTCTGTATGGAGTTTTACGTTCTCCCCGTGGCTTTTCTCCGAGGTCTTCGGTTTCCTCAAACACCTCAAATACGTACAGGTTTGCAGATTAATTGGCTTGGTATAAATGTAAATTGGCCCTAGTGCGCGTAGAATAGAGTTAGTGTATCGACAACACATATCAACAATGGGATAGACTGGGGATTAGGAAAGTAGGGGATATGTATGAAGTGGGCAAACTGTTATCATTTCAACAATTAAAATTAAAATTTAAATTGAAGGATAATCAATATTTTAAATATATACAGGTATGTGACTTTATGAAGAAATATACACATAGATTTCAAACTATATTTTTAGATCCTTTAGAAGAAGCAATGAATATTAAGGCTGATTCACAAAAATTAATATCATACTTTTATAATAATATATTAAATAGAGAATCACCCTCAACAGAAGCATTAAGGGAAGATTGGGAACATGAGCTAATGATAAAGATCTCGAAGGATAGATGGGAAAAGTATTTGATGAAAACACATAACTGTTCTATTAATGCAAGACATAATTTAATTCAATTCAAATTATTACATAGACTATATTATTCAAAAACGAGGTTGAATAAATTTTATCCAAACGTCTCTCCCAGATGCGATAAATGTTTGTTTCAAAACGCTAATATAACACATTCATTTGTAGGATGTACAAAGTTGAATAAATTTTGGAGTGATATATTTGATATATTTACAAAGCTTTTCAAGTCAAGAATAGAACCCAAAACGGAATGGATTATATTTGGAATAATAGGAGAAGATACCAATTTAAATAAAGATCAAAATGTTTTTTTTAATTATGGGTTAATAATTGGAAAGAAATTGATACTTAAATTTTGGAAAAATACAACCACACACCAACTGTTAAAATGTGGATTAGGAATATGATGGACATAGCACGCCTTGAAGAAATGAGACTCCGACTAATAGATAAATATGACCAATTCTTAAGGAGTTGGTCTCCTTTCATCGACTTTTTGGAATCATGTGATGCAGCGGTACCGTAAGGATTGCTGATTTCAGTTCATGACGCGGATAGATCTACATCTCCGAATACAGATTTGAAAAATTCTCTTTTAAGGGGCCTTCTCTTCTATTTCTACTTTCCACTTTCTCTCTTCCTTTTTTTTATTTTTTATATACACACTTCACGTTTTTCTACTCTCTACCATCTATTTTTCCACCTTTTCCCCTTTCTATTGTTTTCTTTTTCTTGTCCTGCTTACTTCCTTCTTATAACATAAAACTAGAGGTTGTACATAGAATGGATTACGGTATTACATAGTTGGCACCTAAAGTTAGGTTCCACTGTACTGTTTTGTGCTGTATTAACTTCTAATAAAAAAAAAAAAAAAAAAAAAAAAAAAAAAAAAAAAAAAAGAATAGAGTTAGTGTGTGGGGACCTCTGGACAGTGCGGACTTGGTGGGCCAAAGAGCTTAGTTCCGCGCTGAATCTCAAAGCCAAACGTAACAAGTGAGTTCACCACACTAACCCATGCGCTGTGATTATTACACTGAAGGATAGATTGGTTGGAGATTGGGAGATCATTTTCTATATCCTTAACAAAATCTTCCCAACCATGTGCACGTTGGAAATAGCCCATTCACCCTTCAGGGGCAAGCAACCACAAACCAAAAATATCACCCTTTGGAAGGAGGCAGGCAAAGAAACCATATAACCATATAATATCCATATAACAATTACAGCACGGAAACAGGCCATCTCGACCCTTCTAGTCCGTGCCGAACACGTATTCTCCCCTAGTCCCGTACACCTGCGTTCAGACCATAACCCTCCATACCTTTCCCGTCCATATAACTATCCAATTTATTTTTAAATGATAAAAACGAACCTGCCTCCACCACCTTCACTGGAAGCTCATTCCACACAGCCACCACTCTCTGAGTAAAGAAGTTCCCCCTCATGTTACCCCTAAACTTCTGTCCCTTAATTCTCAAGTCATGTCCCCTTGTTTGAATCTTCCCTACTCTCAGTGGGAAAAGCTTTTCCACGTCAACTCTGTCTATCCCTCTCATCATTTTAAAGACCTCTATCAAGTCCCCCCTTAACCTTCTGCGCTCCAAAGAATAAAGCCCTAACTTGTTCAACCTTTCTCTGTAACAGAAAGTATGAAGAACAACTCATTTATGTACAACCTTTCAGAGTAGAGTGTCTCTAAGTATTTAATGGCCATGAATGTACTATCCAAGGTTGGTTCTATTATATTAATGCCCATTAATGGCTAATGACTAAGTTGCCCCACCAGAAGCCCACATCCAGCAATGAGATATATGTAGAAGGTGTAAGTGTTTGTTAGTGTTCAGAGGCACAGAAGTTGACTCGAAGTTGGAAGAACTTCCCAACCATGGGCACCTACATGTGCAAACAAGCCTTTATTTTATGGAACTGAATGTATCTCAGTGCAGTATTGCTCTGCATTGCCGTGATGTCTCATCTCAGGTTTTCGGTTTAGATTTCCGGAGTAGAGATTAAATCCTCGATCATGTGTTTCCGAATGTAAAAGTGAGACCTTACTGACATGAAGGTGACTTGCAGCCAGGGAGACCTGTGCCCCAAGTATTGGTCTATACATATGCATCGGCACAAATTGTTTTGTATGATTGAGGTTATTGTGAAGGTCAAAGGTGTTTTCAATAAGCACCAGTAGAAGAATGAAAGGTAAACTAACAATGCAACAGTGGTTATATTTCACTCTTGTGGTGGTATCAACAGGGAGAGACAGTTTGTGCTGCGATTTGCTGTTACAGCCACTGAAAATTCCAGTGTGGTCTAACAAAATAGTGCCTCAACAATAGAATTGTTTAAGAAGGAACTGCAGGTGCTGGAAAATCAAAGGTACACAAAAATGCTGGAGAAACTCACCGTGGATCAGGAGGCCATTCAAGAGGGGGGAGTTAGAAGAAATGCCGTAGTGATAGGGGATAGTATTATTAGGGGGGTAGATAAGGTTCTCTGCGGCCAGCAGAACATGTCCCGAAGGCTGTGTTGCCTACCCGGTGCTAGGGTTAAGGATATCTCTGCGATGCTGGAGAGAAATTTGCAGAGGGAGGGGGAGGATCCAGTGGTCGTGGTCCATGTGGGGACCAATGACATAGGAAGGACGAGGAAGGAGGATCTGCTGAAGGAGTTTGAGCAGTTAGGGAATAAATTAAAAAGCAGAACCTCGAGGGTACTGATCTCCGGATTGCTACCTGAGCCACGGGCCAAATCGGCGAGGGTACGTAAAATTAAAAAGCTAAATACGTGGCTCAAAGACTGGTGTGGGAATAATGGGTTTGGTTTCTTGGGCCACTGGCACCAGTACTGGGACAGGGGAGATCTGTTCTGTAAGGACGGACTTCACCTGAACGGTGCTGGGACTGGGGTCCTGGCAAATCATATAACTAGGGCAGTAGAGAGGTCTTTAAACTAAGTAGCGGGGGGGAGGTATCAAGGGGGGTAATAACGGCAGGGGTAGAGGAAATAGAGCAGGGTATCAGTGGGGAAGCGGAAAGTCAAAATGTGACAGGAGACAGAATGTGTGAAGATAAAGCTTTAGATGTAAAAGGGGCAAAAACGGAAAGGAAGGGTAGTAAAAATCATCTGAAAGTGCTTTATCTAAATGCACGGAGTATTCGTAATAAGATAAATGAATTAACGGTGCAATTAAGTATATATAGTTATGATATCGTGGCCATTACGGAGACATGGCTGCAAGGGGATCAGGACTGGGAGTTAAATATAGAGGGGTACTCGACAATTAGGAAAGATAGACAGGAAAGAAAGGGAGGAGGGGTGGCCCTTTTAATAAGGGAGGGAATAACGGCAATAGAGAGGAAGGATATTGCGTTGAAGGATCAGGATAGTGAAACAGCTTGGGTACAGATAGAGAATAATAAGGGGAAAAAAACACTAGTGGGTGTAATTTATAGACCTCCAAATAGCTGTGACGCTGTTAGTCAGAACATAAATCTGCAAATAGTTGACGCATGTAAAAAGGGAACTGCTGTAATCATGGGGGACTTCAATTTTCATATTAATTGGGGCAAACCAAACTGGGCAGGGTAGACTAGAGGAAGAGTTTATAGAATGTATTAGAGACGGGTTCCTAGAACAGTATGTCACAGAACCGACAAGGGGGGAGGCAATCTTGGATCTGGTCCTGTGTAATGAAGCAGGATTAATTAAAAATGTCATAGTTAGGGACTCGTTGGGAACAAGTGACCACAACATGGTCGAATTCCATATTCAAATAGAAGGGGAGCAGGTTGAAACTCAGGCTAGGGTGCTTAGTCTAAATAAGGGGGATTATGAAGGTATGAGGACTGAGCTGATCAAAGTTGACTGGGATAGCAGACTCAAGAATAAGACGGTACATGAGCAGTGGTGTACGTTTAAGGGTATACTGTATAACCTTCAAGAAAAATTTATTCCTATGAAGAAAAAAAGGGGTAAGGGTAAGAACAGTCAGCCATGGCTCAGTAAAACTATAAAGGATAGTATTCGGCTGAAGGCAAGGGCATATAAGGTAGCCAGAGATAGTGGGAGGGTAGAGGATTGGGAAGCATTTAAAGGTCAGCAAAAAATAAGTAAGAGATTAATTAAGACGGGGAAAATAGACTATGAAAGGAATTTAGCGAACAACATAAAAACTAATAGTAAGAGTTTTTATAGCTATATAAAAAGAAAAAGGGTGGCTAAGGTGAACGTTGGTCCATTGGAGGGTGAGACTGGAGAGTTGTTGGTGGGGAACATGGAAATGGCAAAGACATTAAACGAGTATTTTGTATCAGTCTTCACCATAGAAGACACAAAAAATATTCCAACGCTGGATAAACAGGGGGCGGTAGGAATGGAGGAGCTAAATACTATTAAGATCACCAAGGAGGTGGTATTAGGGAAATTAATGAGACTGAAGGAGGATAAATCCCCTGGGCCTGATGGATTACATCCAAGGGTCTTGAGGGAGATAGCGGTGGGGATTGTGGATGCATTGGTGATAATTTTCCAAAACTCCCTGGAGGCAGGAACGGTCCCAGTGGATTGGAAAAGGGCCAATGTAACACCTATATTTAAAAAAGGAAGTAAACAGAAGGCGGGTAACTATAGACCGGTTAGTCTAACATCGGTGGTGGGTAAAATGTTAGAGACAATTATTAAAGAAACACTAACGGGGCACTTGGATAAACATGACTTCATCGGACAGAACCAGCATGGTTTTGTGAAGGGGAAGTCCTGTTTAACGAATCTGCTCGAATTCTTTGAGGAAGTAACAACCCGGGTGGATAAAGGGGAACCGGTGGATGTGGTATACTTGGACTTCCAAAAGGCTTTTGACAAGGTGCCACATAAGAGACTATTGCTAAAAAATAAAAAATTATGGGATTGGGGGTAATATATTAGCATGGGTAGAGGATTGGCTAACAAATAGGAAGCAGAGAGTGGGGATAAATGGTTCATACTCGGGATGGCAACCGGTAACTAGCGGGGTTCCGCAAGGGTCGGTGCTGGGACCCCAGTTGTTCACAATTTATATAAATGATTTGGAGGAGGGAACCAAGTGTAATATATCAAAATTTGCGGACGATACAAAAATGGGAGGAAAAGTAGGGGATGAGGAGGATAGGAAGAGTCTGCAAAAGGATATAGATAAGCTAGGTGAGTGGGCAACAACTTGGCAGATGAAATTTAATACTAATAAATGTGAAGTCATTCACTTTGGGAAAAACAATGATAGGGCAAGTTATTTTCTAAATGAGGAGGAGCTGCGTTGTAATGCAACGCAAAGGGATCTAGGGGTATTAGTACATGAATCACTGAAAGTTAGTATGCAGGTGCAGCAAGCAATTAGGAAGGCCAATGGAGTTTTGGCCTTTATTGCTAGGGGGATTGAGTATAAAAACACGGAGGTCTTGCTGCAGCTGTACACAGTATTAGTGAGACCACATTTGGAATACTGTGTACAGTTCTGGGGTCCATACTTAAGAAAGGATGTACTAGCCCTGGAGGCAGTGCAGCGAAGGTTTACAAGATTAATTCCTGCAATGAGGGGATTGACATATGAGGAAAGGTTAAGTAGGCTGGAACTCTACTCTTTGGAGTTTAGAAGAATGAGAGGCGATCTCATTGAAACATATAAGATCGTGAGGGGCCTTGATCGGGTGGATGCACCGAGGATGTTCCCAATGATCGGGGAAACTGCAGAATAAAGGGGGGCTCTTTTAAAACTGAGATGAGGAAGAACTTCTTCACCCAGAGGGTGGTTAATTTATGGAATTCACTGCCCCAGGGAGCAGTGGAAGCAGAAACTTTAAATATATTTAAGACTAAAATAGATGGTTTTTTAGCTGCCAAGGGGATAAGGGGCTACGGGGAGAGGGCAGGGATATGGACCTAGGTATGGTTAGTATAGTAAGACCTGAGTGATCTCCTGGACAAGTGTCGATCGCCTGGATTGGGGTCGGAGAGGAATTTCCTGGATTTTTTTTCCCGAATTGGACCTGGGTTTTTATCCGGTTTTTTGCCTCCCCCAGGAGATCACGAGGTTCTTGGGGTGGAGAGGGGTGATAGCGGTATAAAGGGGAGGGTAGTGTCTTGTGTTCTGTGTCTTGTGTCTACTGTTTGTGGGTAAGTGTGTCTGTTTAGTGTTCAGCCATGAGCGAATGGCGGTGCGGGCTCGACGGACCTGGTGGTCTACTCTCGCACCTACTTTCTATGTTTCTATGTTTCTATCTATGGAGCGAAGGAAATAGGCAACGTTTCGGGACGAAACATTGCCTATTTCCTTCGCTCCATAGATGCTGCTGCACCCGCCGAGTTTCTCCAGCATTTTTGTGTACCTTGAACAATAGAACCCAGTTAGAATAGAGATGAAGTTAAAGTTTCACAGCATACTGTTCCGTAATAAAGATCTTCCACCATTGTGTGAATGGCCTCCATTGTTCAACAATATGGGGAGAGGGCAGGGAGTCAAAACAGGGTGGACTGTCCTTGTATGGAGCTAGTATAGATGTGATGGGCCTAAAACCTCCCTTCTCTACTGCAACCAATCTACGAACCAGCCACCTCCTCCCTTAGCTTAAAGATAATGCAACTTCTTAAAACATGCAATGATAATATATGAATCTGTGTCGGTACTTAATTGCTAATCTACTCTATGATTGTTTAATAGCCAATTCATTTTTAACACATTTATATTATGAATATTTTTGATTTAAATGTAAAGACTTGAAACCTATGAGCTTCAGAATAATAATCTTAAATCAATCCTGATATTCTACATATCCTGATAATCTTGTACAAACTCGTGCTTGTCCGATGAACGTCTCTGGCCAGCTCTACAACAATTACACTTGTGCCTTTTTAAAAGTCCCTGATTTTAATTACTTCAGCACAGGAGGCCAGGCCTTCAACTAGTGTAGGCCCAATGACAGGAATTCCTTCCTAATGTCCCTGTCCCACTTAGGAAACCTGAACGGAAACCTCTGGAGACTTTGCGCCCCACCCAAGGTTTCCGTGCGGTTCCCGGAGGTTGCAGGTGGTTGCCGGAGGTTGCAGGTAGTGGAAGCAGGTAGGGAGACTGACAAAAACCTCCGGGAACCGCACAGAAACCTTGGGTGGGGCGCAACGTTTCCAGAGGTTTCCGTTCAGGTTTCCTAAGTGGGACAGGGGCATTAAACTCCTTCTTCCTGACGAGCTTTCCTCTTGGTAAGCTGATGAATGTTGCAGTAGTACAATAAACTAATAGTGCAAAATAGTTTTGTGTTAATGGTAATATCAATGCGCCTTCCATTTCTGAAGCACCTGTGTAGACAACTCCACCATCTCTGACACCTTTGTCCTTGGCGGTTTCCCGGCACCTGGAATAAAATCACACAAGAAATACTCAGAATAATATAAATACGACCTCAAAAAGCTAGAGTAACTCAGCAGGACAGGCAACATCTCTGGGTAGAGGACCAGGCCCGAAACATCACCCATTCCTTCTCTCCAGAGATGCAGCCTTTCCCGCTGAGTTACTCCGGCATGTTGTATCTATTTTCGATTTAAACTGACATCTGCAGATCCTTCCTACACATAAATGTGACCACGTTTGCAGAAATCTCTTGATTAAACATCATCAGTTGAGAATACCAGGTGATTAAGCCGTCCAAACTACTTCCAACTATTGGTGATCCTATTCCTTTCGAAAACAGTTTTTAAGTGCTCTTGTGTCAACAGGGCTGTAACTCATCCTAATGGTTTCACTAAATTCTCACACAGAGCAACGCAGAAAACATTAACCGTTCTTTCCACTTTAGATGCCTACAACTTTCAGTCGAACCGTTGTGTGGTTTTTAAATCATTTGTTTCTACTTGTGACAAAAAATAAAATGCGAACATCTTAATAATTCACCTGCTTGCTTCAAAACATTGCATCGCAGCCATTAACCTGGTGAATATCTCACCAGCACTTTTCAAAGGTAATTCATTTTGTGAAGCCCGTTCACATATTTCAATACAGAGAGGCACAACAAATCCAATCATCATGACCATCAAAAAATATCAAACATTCAAGTTTCCATATAGGGATTCAATCACCTGTGCCTTCATTGCTCCTTGCTCCTTGCTCCTGCTCCTGGTCCCAGCCCCACGCATTCTTGATTAGAACGGGTGTCTAGGGTTATGGGGATAAGACAGGAAAATGGGATTTGGTGGCAGAGATCAGCCACGATAGAATGGCAGAGTAGATTCGATGGGCCAAATGGCCTAATTCGTCTCCTATAACTTGTAAACTTGTGAACCTGTCACCCACACCGATTGCCTCTGGTGAACTTTCTTCCCATTGGAAAATCCTGATGTTAAGAGTCCCCTTTTTAGCAGAGTGCCGGTGGGAATGCTGTAGTTCTCCTGCTGCAGATACAGTGACAGTAATGCTCCCCCCCCTAGGCCCCATGAGGAAGCTGTGAGCATCCCACAAACTGAGACACAATCCACGGCTCGGTAACTCTCCCACCCTCTGCACACCCTGATCTCTGACCTCTCTCTTGCTCTGCCACCCGTGCTCATGAAACGTCTTGGCACCAGGGTTGTCCTCGTGAGGCCCCAGCTGCAGCCTCCAGCCACTAGTTGGCTCTGCCCATTTCTCATGCTGTTGGACCAAAGCAATCAGATCTTGTTCAGATGACAATCCATCCGCATGTGTGGCCTTAGTGGCTTTGCTAGAACATTATACACATCCCTGCTCCCGGGTAATATTAGGGGCAATATGTTTGTGATTTCTAACATGTTGTGGAACATCCCCGGTGGTATCCAACCCATCTCAAAGAAAACTTTGATCAGAAGTAAGTGGGGAAGTGATTTGCATGGAAAGTCCTTGAGGCCCTGTTAAGAAAGGAGACAGTAGATGGTGACAGGAGTCTGAAGTAGGGTCCCAACCCAAAACGCCAACTATCCGTGTTCTCCAGAGATGTTGAGATACTCTAGAAACGTGTGTCTTTTTTTTTAACGTAGATGCTCTTGGGCAATTACTGAGGCAGACCGCCAAAGTCATTTGGCCGAATGCCTTATCAGAACTTTCAAATAAGCATGAAGGCCTTACTTGATGGGTGGTGAGAAGGACCCTCTATGTCAGATCCTCCATAGGATCACTACTTGGGACTGGAGTCTCAACATTACTTCCCGCTGCACTAGTGCAACCGTCATCTATCCAATGTTTGGAATATACCTTTGCCAGTGTCTAATCAAGAACGCGTGGGGCTGGGACCAGGAGCACGGAGCAACGTAGGCACAGTGTTTGCTGAGCTTTCCCAGCTGTCTGTCGCGTGATATTGTACTCCACGAGTTGTCCCCAGGAACGTAAACTAGGCCAAACATCGACTGCTGCTGGAAGATCATGTACCGTGAATGGAAAGTTAACGTCATGCTGATTTAATGGAAATCATGTAAGCAAATGGAATGATATGGCTTATGCTGGAATAATGACATATTGCACGATATATTTGCACGATATATTTGCAAATTTTATGCATAAAGTTTAGTTTTTGGAAAATTGTCTGGATGTATGAATATGTACATACTTCTTTATTATCTCCTATTAACAATTCTAGGAAAGGGTTTCTGAGTAAATCTTTGTTGTGATGCCAGGTTTAACATCAGAGTGTATGCATGGTTTCCTCTCTCTTCACTCACCTCCATTGCCTGATCTACAATGCCTCCCTTTCTGGAAATCACCTTGTGGTCGATCTACTGTGGACCAGGTAACCTCACCTAAGACATCGAGGACTGCTTTGAGGCAAATGAGAAGGCAGGAGTTGTCCTTATAGATCTGACAGCTGCCTATGACACCGTGTGGCACCAGGGACTAACTGCAAAGCTACTTCGGGTGCTGCCAGACAGGCGCATGGTACTCTACATGATGGAGCTGATATCAAACTGCAGCTTTGTGCTTAAGACCAGTGATGGACAGCAGAGTAGGCTACGTAGACTGAAGAATGGCGACCCACAGGGATCCGCTGCTTTTCAACGTGTACATCCATGACCTCCCAGAGACCATCGCTGGAAAATATGGGTATGCTGATGATCTAGTCATCCTGATGAGACACAAAGAGTGGAAGACAATCGAAAGCTCCTTGAGTCAAGACGTGGGCACTTTGTCAGTATACCTACGACAGTGGCGTCTAAAGCTGAGTGAAGGCAAAACAGTGTCAACACCATTCCATCTAAACAACAAGGAAGCTAAGCGAGAGCTAGCTGTCTTTGTTAACAACAGGCACTTGGACTTCCAACAAACACCGACTTACCTCAGCGTAAAGCTGGACTGGTCGCTTACATTTCGTCAACACCTGGCTGGTCTCCGCAACAAGGTCATGGCATATAGCGGCCTCATCCTGGCAGGAACAAGTTGGGGAGCCAGTCCATCCACTGTTTGCACCTTTGCCTTAGCTATTGTGTATGCCCCAGCTGAGTACAGTACACCCGTATGGAGTAGAAGCAGAGACATACTAGCCTGGTAGACACAAGCCTGAACAGCACCTTGTGAACCATCACTGGGTGCCTTCAACCTACTCCAGTCGAGCATCTCCCTATATTTGCAGGCATTCCACCTGCAGGGATCCGAAGGCAAGCAGCAACTCTGGCATTATCTCGTTGTGCCATGGACCCAGATCACCTCCTCCATCAGGCTATCAGCAGAGAGCAGAGGCCACCCCGACTGAAGTCTCGTCACCCCCTTGCTCCACATGGAAAACAACT
The DNA here is from genome assembly GCF_028641065.1 of Leucoraja erinaceus. Classification (NCBI taxonomy): domain Eukaryota; kingdom Metazoa; phylum Chordata; class Chondrichthyes; order Rajiformes; family Rajidae; genus Leucoraja; species Leucoraja erinaceus. The sequence continues at coordinate 38,492,659 of NC_073393.1, forward strand.
CTTAGCATCCATCCAGCCAACTGAGACAAAAGCACGCTGGATAGCCAGCAATTGGTCGCAGGAGTGGAAGGCAACCTCATCTCCATTACACAGCTACATCTCTTCACCAGATAAAAGCTGTCCAGGGTCTGACCTCCCCAGAGGAGCATGGGTGAAGCTCAATAGACTTGGTACAGGTGCACAACCTTTTATCCGAAAGCCTTGGGACCAGACACTTTTCGTAATTCAGAATTTTTTGGCTTTCGGAATGGAAGATTTTTAGCGTAGATTTTAACGGCTGGCTCAGTGGTAGAGTGCTCGGCTCGTATCCGCAAGATCGCGAGTTTGCGCCTAGATCCTGGCAGTTACTCAATCGCGAGTTTGAGTCTTCAATGTAGTTTTTTCTTGCAGAATAGGAGAGAATAGGGAGGGTTAGGCTGGGATCATTCTCTGCGAGATGATCTTAGTGCGGGAGACAAGTGTAGGAGAGGTGTACTGACTGTGTGGGCAGAACTTTGGAAGTGATTGCCCACCATTCTCAAAAGCCGCTGTGTCTCCCTGTCCCTCCAACTCCAGAGGAATCCGCTCCCTGATGGGCCGCTACGGCGACAAGTGGCAGTTCGCCCACAGCCCGAGCTGCGCCACCCCAAGAACAAGACGTACCTTGCACACCATCAGCTTCTGCGTGTTCCTCTGGAGTTGGAGCGGGGCTGGGCTGGAGTTGCTGATCTGGGATCTCCGTGCTTGCAGTGGGCCTGGGGGTCGGTGTCCCGATGAGGGGGCGCAGCTCGGGCTGTGGGCGAAGTGCCATGTCGCCGTAGCGGCCCATCGGGGAGCAGCTTCTGGTGCTCCTGGCGTCTCTCAGCTCCGGTCCAGGGAGGTGGCCGGAGACGTCAGGACCAACAAGAACCCGCTCCCCGATGCGCCGCTACAGCGACAAGTGGCAGTTTGCCCACAGCCCGAGCTGCGCCCCCTCATCCACAACCCGGGTTCCTCTGGAGTTGGAGCGGAGCTGGGCTAGAGTTGCTGCTGGCTGTGAGTCTCTGGGATCTCCGTGCTTGCAGTCGGTGTCCCGTTGGTCCTGACATCTCCGGCCACCCCCCTGGACTGGAGCTGAGACTGGGAACTGTACCGCCCTTGCCCCCTCCCTCTGCAACTGCAAACAACCCCACAGTTCCCAGTCTCAGCTCCTGTACAGGGGGGTGGCCGGAGACGTCACAGCTCGAGCTGCGCCGCCTCATCCGCAAGACCAAGATGTACCTTGCACACCTTCAGCTTCTGTCCCTACGGGGAGTGTGTTTCTCTAGAGTTGGAGCGGGGCTGGGCTGCTGCTGGCTGTGGGTCTCTGGGATCTCCGTGCTTGCAGTGGGCCTGGGGGTCGGTGTCCCGTTGGTCTCCGGTGACTGGCACTGATCTGCTGGCATCGCCGACGTGAAGACAGTGCAAAGCCCCGCGCCAGTGCAATGGGCGGGGAGCTGGAGAGGGGAGGGAAGGGGTCACACACATGGCCGGGAAGCAGAGGGGTGTAGGTGGGGTGAAACTGAAGGGAGCGACAATCTGCTGCTGCCTGCCCGCTAAGTTTTAAAAAGTTCCCACGCAAGACTCACGATACACTGTGTATCGTGAGTCTACCGTGGGAACTTTTTAACTCAGCGGGCAGGCAGCAGCAGATTGTCAATTATTAACTCTCCCGCGCAATATACCCTCACCTTCCCTTTTATGAATGGGGATTTAGTTCCCCTTTCTTCGAGGACCGACCGGAGGTTCCGCTGTCACCTCTGCGGGCCGCCCTCGGTGAACGTTTTCAAGGACCTTTCTTCAAGGACTGAAAAAATGTCCGCTATTCGGAGCTTTTCGTTATTTGGAATTTCGGATAAAAGGTTGTGCACCTGTACTGGAGTTGGGCGTTTCAATGCCAGCATGTGGAGATGGGGGCTCCTCCAGAGCCCAGTCTGTGAATGCGGAGCAGAACAACAGACAGACAACCATGTCATCTCTGAGGGCCCACTCTAACACCCACCAAATTGAGATCAGGGCCTGGCAGACATTGACACAGAGACAACAACCTGGCTGCTCAACACCCGGTTTGAGATCTAACTAATCCTTTGGTTTATTTATGTTTCATTCTCCACCTTGTGGAGATACATCTTTGTGGATCTGTCGTGTTGCAAGTCTCCAGTTTTCCACTCGAGCTACATTTTCTTTCCATTCTTTATTGTTCATTAATCTTACCCTACTTAAATTATTGTGCAGAAGTCTGGGGCAATAACTACAAAAATTCGATACACTCATTAACCCTGATGCAAAAAAGAGCACTTCGTATTATACATAATGCCAAGTATCTGGGTCATACGAATCCATTATTTTTAGTCAAAATTATTAAAATTAGAAGATTTGGTTACATTCAAAACAGCTCAGATAATGTCTAGGGCCAAAAATAAAAATTTACCTGGAAACATTCAAAAATTATTTTTTTTTTTTTTTTTTGTATTTAATTTTTTATTATTGGAGATAGGTACATGATCTATTACATCTATTACATCATTATTACATCATTTTTAAATTGATAATATTGTCAGTTATTATTACATTGTCTCCAATACTTTTTGCATTTTTCTTCATTTTTTTTTTATAACTAGATAGGGCTAAAGGGATAGATGAAATAGAGAGAGGGAAGAAGGAAAAAGAAAACTAAAATAAAAAATAAAAAAAGGAAAAGGAGTGAAAGAGGTAGTTGAAGAAGAATGGAAAAATTTGTTAAAGTTTAAAAACATCATTCGAGATATGTTCGTACATTTCGAAGTATAGCATTTCATCCAATCTTTAGTCCGGGTGCTAGTCAGGTTCCTGTGCTGAACTGTTCTGACCCTTTAAATAATCAATAAAAGGAGACCATGTTCCAACGAATAATTCCTGTTTATCCAACAGGGAAAATCTGATTCTTTCCATGTTTAAGGTCTCCGTCATTTCTATAATCCACATTTTGATTGTGGGGGCCGTAGGGCCTTTCCAAAATTTTAGGATTAATTTTTTTCCTGTTATTAAACTGTAATCGATAAAGTTTCTTTGTGTTATTCTAAGTGTTTGATTTGATTCTAATATTCCGAATATTATTAATTTTGAGTTGGGTTCCAGTTGTGTGTTGATTACTTTGGATATTATACTAAAAATATTTACCCAAAATTTTTTAATTTTTGTACAGTTTGTAAACATGTGCGATAACGTAGCTTCTAAATGTTGACATTTATCACATATAGGTGAGATATGTTGAAAAATTTTATGTAATTTTGTTTTGGCGTAGTGTAACCTATGTATTACTTTAAATTGTATTAGAGAATGTCTCGCGTTTAGTGAACATTGATGTATGTGTTGTAGACTTTCTTCCCAAGTGTCTTTCGTTATTACCTGGTTTAATTCTTTTTCCCATGCTTGTCTGTGTAAGTCCGTCAAAGGAATGTCACTATCTAATAAGATATTATATATATAAGATATTAATTTTTCTGTATTAGGATGCTTATTCCAACATTCATCTAGAATCTCTGGGTTTCTATTTCGAAAATTTTTAGAATTCGATTTAACATAATCTCTGAGTTGAAGATATCTGAAATAATCATTTCCTCGAAGTCCATAAATCTGTTGCAACTCCTGAAATGTCAAAAAAGAGCCTTCTTTGTAAAGGTGTCCTATATTTTTAATTCCATTATTCTTCCATTGTGTAAAACCCCCGTCTAAACATGAAGGCTTAAACAATGAGTTATTCACAATTGGAAGAAAAAGAGATAAGTTATCTAATTTTAATGTCTTTTTTAATTGTTTCCAAATTTTTATAGCACTAAATATTATATATTCAAAAATTATTTAACGAACGTGTGGGGGGGTTACAATTTAAGAGGAATATTTAAGAGTCCGTACGACTAGAAAAACCTTTTGTATTTCGGTTTGTGGAGTAGGAGTGTGGAACAAATTGAACGAGGAATTAAAGCAATGTACAAACATGAATCATTTTAAAATGATATATAAAAAAATAATTTTCAAGGGGTACCGGGATGGAGGGGATGGTTGACAAGTGGGGGTTAATGTTTATCTATTGCTTTACAATTGTTTACTTATGTTTGGTTACTTCATATATGAAGTTTGTATGTGTATAATAGCTGTATGTCTGTAGGTATTATGGGAAATTGCCTGGGGTAGTATTATTATTATTAATTAATTGATTTTTAAATATGGTAGAAGTGTTGGGGAAAAGGGGTGAGATTTAATAAGTTATTCTTCTTCTCACTCCTTTTCGAGCTTGTACAGACACAGAGTTGGACATTGGAAATTTGCTTTTTGTTCTTTTCATTGCTTGTAAATATTGTTTGTAATGTCCAATTGTTTGATAATTTCGATTTTGTTACTATTAATGTCTTTAATGTCTTTACGTGTTCGGAATAAATAAAATAAATAAATAAATACATAAATAAAGTCTTAATTTTTTACACAGCAAATTAAGAGCCATTTGGAATCACCAACATTGGACATTTTTGGCATTTGGACCGTTATATGTTTCCACATGGAGCTTCTGATCACTCACTGTCATCTGCTCACTGGGTACTGAGCTAGTTAATGTGAAATGAGCAGGTGGCCACTTTGTAGTGTTTGACTGTTTGGTTTAACGATGTGAAGAGCAGCCATGTTTGTAGCTCTTAATCACTATTCAGTGACTTCCACTAGAAATGTGCGTATGTATACGTTCCAGCCGAATTGCTATGGTGACATTCTGCTCACATTTGCTACCTGGGAAAACTGATGCCATTACTGGAGGACAGAAAAAGGAAAGTAATTATTTCACAAGAAACAATGATACAGACTAAAGCAGAAAAGCTGCTTTAAGCTCTTTCTTCTCAACACACACCACCAGATTCATGGACAGTTTCTACCCAGCTGTTATTAAGCAGCTGAACCATCATAACACCACCAAAAGAGCAGTCCTGAGCTACTATCTACCTCATTGGAGACCATCGGACTATCTATGACCGAACTTTACTGGACTTTATCTTGCACGACGTTATTCATGTTATTCCCTTTATCATGTATCTGTACACTGTGAATAATAATAATAATAATAAATAATAATTTTATTTATAGAGCACTTTAAAAACAAACATAGCTGCAACAAAGTGCTGTACATCACTAATCATTGACAAAAAAGTTAATACACACCAAAAATAACAATCAAAAGAAATAGTAGGAAAAGACATGTAAAATAAAGAAACATCAAAAACACCACAAACAGAAGCAAAGCCTCAGGCATGGTCAAAAGCCAGGGAGTACAAATGCGTTTTAACACTGGATTTGAAGATGGACAGTGAGGGGGCCTGTCTGATGTGCAGCGGCAGGGTGTTCCAGAGTGCCGGAGCAGCAACAGAGAAGGCTCTATCCCCTCTGAGCCTCCGACTAGACCTCGGTACCTCCAGGAGCAGCTGACCAGCTGACCTGAGGGACCGGGCAGGAGTGTATGGGTGGAGCAGCTCAGAGAGGTAAGGCGGGGCGAGCCCATTCAGAGATTTAAAAATAAATAACAGTAACTTAAAATGAACCCGAAAGTGCACCGGGAGCCAGTGTAGGGAGGCCAGAATTGGCGATATGTGCTCCCTCTTTCAAGTCCCTGTTAAAAGGCGAGCAGCAGCATTCTGAACCAACTGGAGACGAGCCAGTGAAGAACGAGCAACACCAAAATAGAGCGCGTTACAGTAATCCAGCCTAGATGTAATAAAGGCATGGATTACTGTCTCAAAATGCTGCCGCTCGAGAATGGGCTTCACCTTCGCCAGCTTCCTTAGGTGAAAGAAGCTGGACTTAACCACCGCGCATATTTGGCGATCTAATTTAAAGTCACTGTCCATCCTAAAACCCAGGTTCACAACTGTTGGCTTCACGTACCTTGACAATGGAAATGGCTCAATTGTAATCATGCATTGTCTTTCCGCTGACTGGTTAGCATGCGACAGAAGGTTTTCACTGTACCTCGGTACACGTGACAATAAACTAAACTCAAATTCATATAATCATAGCATTTACATTGAATTTTAGGAAAAATATGAATTGCCCTATAATTTAAATTTATATAATCAAAGCTTAAATGAGTAAATTATTATTAATACACTATATTTGTTAGTTATTGAGTATGTGTGCATGTGTGTGTATATATATATACACACACACTGAACTTTTTTCCTTCTCCCGTTAGTTACTAAGTTTACATATTCTGTTGTGCTACAGCAAGTAAGAATTTCATTGTCCTATCTGGGACATGTGACAATAAACTCTCTTGACTCTTGGCTCAATAACATGGGAAAATTATACCAGGATTTCACAAAACACACTTAACTATGGTTAATAAATGAGTGGTGTTGTGGGAGACAGCAGCCTGAATTAATTTGTAGATAACAGAGGATGAAGTTATAATTAAAAGCAATAAGAAACAGAATAAACTGTAGCTGATGAAGCAGAGATTTTGTCTTTACTAAATATATGACCTTCATTAGAAGAAAGATTTAATAAACATAATGCCAACATTGTATTTTAGGAAGTGATATATGAATCATACTAATGACAATTAGCTTTTTGTGGGCGTAATAAAAAAGAATGTGGGTAAAACAGCCTACTACTTGTAACAATAGCCTTATATTTTCTATTGCAGGCAGCACATGGGAAACCCTGTCCAGACACATTGGAGTTACCAGGTACAACTATATGGATAAGAATCAGCAAGACTACAATTTTGTTTAAATTGATTTAATTATCATTTGTAGTATATACTTTATGCATTCTCTGAAATGAACCCCAAAGTAAACCAAAATACTTTTTCTGTAATTGCATCACTATAGATGTGCGTATTTTCGATGCATATTTAACAAATATTCATCATTCTTAAACTATGTGTAGGTTTGTTGAGAAAGCATAGTTTATTTTCAAAAGTATTAATATTTTGGTGATGATGGCGATTTAAACGTGCTCTTGCAATATGAATGTTAAGTTTTGTGAATAGCAGGAATTATGTTTAAATGTAAAGAAAATGCAAAGGGCTAAAGACTTTAGTCCAATATGGACTTTATCCATTATCCAAATCCATTATCAATGTTTATCCATTAAACTTGATCTCATCCATTTTTTCTTTTGCGTTTATGCTAACTCACAGCCACTCACATTGGTGTATGACTGGTGCATTGGCCACTTGTCCAGCAACCCAGGTCTCAGACCCCTTTAATGGCCATGCTTCAACCTATGTTTGTTATCCCCACAAGCCTAGCAACCCCCTCACACGTCTGCATTGCTGTCAATTTCATCTGCTGCTTATTCCTGATTTGCATTGGTCTTCTGTTAACGGTTGTGCCTAAATCTTTAGAGCATTCTCCAAATCTTGTGAATTTCAATCACGCCCCCTTTATTAATGACACCTCCTCAATCATATATTTTTTCAACCTGAAGGGCCTGTCCCACTTTCACGAGTTATTCACAAATTCTCCCGCGATTTCCCCTTGATTCAAACTCGCAGAATGTTCATAAGGAGTCCGTGGCAGGCTGTAGGAGTTTGTAGATATATCGTAGCGGCCCGTTATGCCAGCCGCAGGTACTCGTGGCATCAGGTAAGTCGTGACGTTTTTTCCAGCCTGATAAAAAATGTCCATGAGTAAAAATATGGTCGGGTTGAAATAAATTGCATCCTTTTACTCGTAAGGAGGGCGTCGAAATAATCGTGGGCATTCGTAGACATACTCATAGGAGTTCGTAGATTACCACAATCTTGATTTGGTTTTTTAAGGTCCGGCAGAGGTTTTGAATTAAGTGGTGAAAGTGGGACAGGCCCTTTACTTGCCTTGCCATATTTTGTTGTACAACGATGCGGTAAATTCTCTTGGGACATTTTACTATGTTAAAAGTATTACAGCTACTCCTCAGTTTATAAAATGGATGTGTTCCTGGAAAATGTTTCAAATGAAAATTCATAAATCAATGACTGATCAAAAAGCATCTTGGGAATATAGTACAACGTTTTCTTTTCAACTGTGAGTGGCGCACTATCAAAATAATTTTATAAATCAAAGATAGACATCCCCAAAGAGTTAATGGAGTTATAGTAAAGGATTGTAAATCTTATGTTTGTAAATCAAAGATTATTTGTATTCTAATCCAAGGAATTGTTTCTGTACATTCTAGTGCAGAATCTCACTGAATGGAGAAATCTAAAGTAGATCATATGTTTTGGACTTTGTCATGACAAATTATGTGTTTTATGGTGATACTAGTCCAGAAAAAAGTCCTAACTTCACATTTTGCCACGTTTCAGAAGCTTTATTAGCAAATCCATAATAAGCAGAAGATTGAGCAATGTGCTTTATTTCCATTAGAGTTACATTCAAAACTGGACGGTATACAAAATGTGACAGAAACTCTAACAGAAATTAAAATCATCTGTTACAAAGCTGTTTAATTGAATTGAAATATGTTTCCACATTGCATGGGTCGCAGCTCAATCTTCAGGCCAGCCGCCCCCCTTCATCAGGGCTTGTGTCAAAGTGCAGTTTTTGTGACAAGTTACAGCTGCTGGCTATTTTCCTGCACATTTGATATTTCGGGAAGAGATTATACAGCTTATGACTACTTAATTTGTTCTGCCTGACCAAATATGTCACTGAAGTGGGAAAGCCTCAACATCAAACGAATGGCACTGGTGCATCCCACATGTGGGAAAATGTACACATTGTAAAACCTTCACCAACTACAGAGCCACGTTGTGTGCAGCTACTAGTGAACCAATACTCAATTTCAAAGTAGTATCTTTCACATCCATACAGTCGTTACACTTCCTTCCTCTAACATTAACACTAAAACTTACATTTCCAGATTTCTGACGTGTGAAAGCGTTTGACATACTTTCTTGAGAAGATCTATTAACTACAAATATTGAGGATACTGGAAATCTACGTGAAAACAGGAATATTTCATGTTGGTGAAATCGACCACAGATCGTGGAACAGTGCAGTACAGGACAGGCCCTTTGTCCCACGATGTCTTGCGCTGACCATCATGCTAGTTTAAACTTCACATCTGCCTGCACGTGGCATCTCGCCTCAATTCCCTCGCTGTGCATGTGTCTGTCTAAATACCCCTTGAATGTTGCCATCATGACTGCTTCCACCACACCCCTGGCAGCATGTTCCACACACCTACACACTCGGTGCCTTGCAGGTCTTGTTTAAACTTTTCTCCTCTCACCTTACATCCATGTCCTCTAGTCTTTGACATTTCCACCCTGTGAAAAAGATTCCGACCGTCCTCCCTGTTTTATACTTCTGTCAAACTGCTGCTCAGCCTCCGAGAAAAGAGAAAACAGTTTAAGTTTGTCCAACCTCTCTTTGTCGCTAGTGCATTCTAATCTAGGCAGCATCCTGGTGAACCTCTTCTGCACCCTTTGGAAAGGCTCCATATCCTTCCTGTAGTGCGGTGAACAGGACTTCATACAATACTCCAAATGTGGCCTAACAAAGTTTTATACAGCTGCAACTTTTATACAGCCAACTTTTATAACTCAGTGCCCAAGTACGCAAGTTTGCCTTTTGCCTCTATTATAACCCTATCCACTTGTGTCGCCACTATCAAGGGGCTATGGACTTGCACCCCAGGATCCTGTATATTAATTTCCAGCCATTTATTGTGTACATTCCCTTTAATTTTGACCTGCCAAATGCAACACCTCACATTTATCTGGATGAAACACTGTATGTCCATTTTCTGCACACATTATCTATATCCAGCTGAATCCTTGAATGACCTTCATTTTTATCCACAACGTTGATTCTTTTTGTGCTGTCTGCAAACTTGTCAAACAGTCCATTTACATTTTCATTTAAATAATTTATACATATATAGATCACATCAAACATTGAAGTAGCAGACATCTGGTCCGAACAGCATCCCTCCACCACTACTATCTGCTTTCTATTGGCAAGCCAATTTTGAAAGCTGCCTACCGTGTCATCGAGTCATGGAGTGATACAGTGTGGAAACAGGCCCTTCAGCCCAACTTGCTCACACCGGCCAACAATGTCCCAGCTACACTAGTCCCACTTGCCTGCGCTCGGTCCATATCCCTCCAAACCTGTCCTATCCATGTACCTGTCTAACTGTTTTTTAAACGATGGGATAGTCCCAGCCTCAACTACCTTCTCTGGCAGCTTGTTCCATATATCCACCACCCTCTGTGTGAAAACACCCTTTATGTCTCCATGGATCCCGTCTGCCTTAATCTTCTGCATCAGTTTACTGCGAGTGATCTTGCCCAACGTTTTAATAGACAGAAGCCCTGTTAAAAATTCATTCACCTGAAACGACTTACACCCCAGCGGCATGAATATTAATTTCTCCAACTTATGTAACCCTTACTTTCCCTCTCCCTCCGTCGCTCCCCCACCCTAGTTCTCCGACTAGTTTCACTGTCCTGATTCATTTTATTGTTTATATGCCTCGTTGTATCCTTCCCCTCAGCCAACCATTCTACATTTCATTGATCATCGTCTGCTTTGATCTGTTGTTTTCACCCCTTACCCATCCTTTTCTCTAGTCTCCCTCTCCCCTTCTTCAGACACTGAAGAAGGGTCTCGACCCGAAACGTCACCCACTCCTTCTCTCCAGAGACGCTGCCTGTCCCGCTGAGTTCCTCCAGCATTTTGTGTCTATCTTCGGGGTAAACCAGCATCTGAAGGAGTCTGATTCACAAATCACAAATCCAATCACAGATCCACAAATCTATAGTTCCTTCCTACACCTGAAACAATGACTGGTTCTCTCGCTGTAGATTCTGCTTGACTATTCCAGTAGTTCCAACATTATCTTTTCTAATTGTCTGATAAACCTGACAACTCGTCCAATTAATTTCACCAGCAAGCAAATAATGTCATTGTCATAATTGATAGAAGAATTTGTCCATTCGGCCCATCAAGTCTACTCCACCATTCAACCATGGCTGATCTATCTCTCCCTTCTATCTCTCCCACTGTATGAGCTCATTCAAGAGTTCTCCCTAGTTTGCCCAGATTCGAACTCGGAGATTTACGGTAATGGCCGCTCGTAGGTACTCGGGGCTCTCGTGGACATTTTTCAACAGAGCTTACAGCGTTTACTGAGTACCTGCCGTTAGCGTTACGACCCACTAAGAGACGTCCCCGAGCTCCGACGTACCCGCTACGTTCATTCCATGTGCTTCCACAAGTTTGATGGGGTTTTTTTAAACTCGGGAGAGCTCTTGGAATGAAGTACAGTGGGACAGGGCTTTAACCCCATTCTCCTGTCTTGGCCCCATAACCCTGACAGCCACACTAATCAAGCATTTATCTATCTCTGCCTTAAAAATATCCATTGACTGGAATATAGACCAGCTGGCAGCTGCTGTGGAGTCGCAGCAGCTGATTGGGACTACATGGCCTCACCATGATCCAGCTGGTGGTTTGGTTTCTGCCATTCTACAGCAGGTTGAAGCTCTACAAGGTCAGCACCAGGAACCAGGGGGAGGGAGGGGGGGGGGGGGGGGGGTGCCTAGGCACAGTCTGTTTCGCTACACGTGACGAGGTGCCGCTCCTGCTTGAACAAAGTAGCGTTGGACATCGGCAGTTCACTCTTCTGCCGGTGAAAGGGCACGAACACCACAGCTCACGCCCCTCTTCATCACGAGCAGCGCCCTGCTCAGATTGTGCAGTGAGGATCAAAGCCCCCTGGATCCAGGCACCTGATTCTGCATCAGTCGGGCTGTGGAACTAGAAGCAGTCGGGTAGTGTTGCAGTGCGGTGTTGCCTCCTTGTCCACCCAGTCCCCTGAGAGGGTGCCACTGATGTCTCCCCTCATCAGTTCACTCAGTCAGCATTCACCACAGCCCCTCAGGCAGCACGAGAGGTACAAGGGAGTACAAGCACTCGTGTACTTCTCAACCAGGGCGGCATGGTAGCGTAGCAGTAGAGCTACTGCCTTCCTGCGCCGGTGACCTGGGTTTGATGCTGACAATGGCTGCTGTCTGTATGGAGTTTGTACCTTCTTCCCGTGACCTGCGTGGGTTTTCTCCAAGATCTTTGGTGTCCTCCCACAATCCAAAGAAGTACGGGTTTGTGGGTTAATTGGCTTGGTGTAAATGTAAAATTGTCCCTTATAGTGTTATAATTATATTTGTCCCTTAGGATAGTGTTAATATGTGTGGATCACTGGCCGGCACGGGCTCGGTGGGCCGAAGGGCCTGTTTCCGTGCCGTAGCTCTAAACTAAACTAAACCAAACATCGCCCTGGCCAGCAATCTTGATTCAGCCTATCTTGGGTAAGATCTTCTTGCAGCTCGCCAAGGTCATCTTAGTGGACTCATCTTCCAGACTGCAGCCACGGATGGGTCATGGAACTATAGTGCAGAGGATCAACATCCACCAATACAGCAATGAATTGGAAAAGGCACAAGTCAGTCAATGTTCAGACCCAAACAATCAGATTTTCCTTTTTTTTTACCCTTTAACATTGTCGTTAGAAATAAGCTGAAACGTGATAGTGAGTTCAAATGTACCCTTATTTAGATCAGATCATACGCATCTTAATACAGAGAAAAATGTCGCTGTTGGAAAGAGCTGTCATTGCTGCGGACCCAAGGCTATTTGCAAGGGGGTAGCCATTGCAGCGGTATATCGGAGAAAACACGCACTGTTTGCTGGGGCAGCCTGTGTAATTGGAGGTGCCAGAGCAGTCTGCAACAAGTTCTGAAGCTGTGGCCCATCAAGCCCCTTGATCTCAACGAATTCAATTCAATTCAATTCAATTCAATTCAACTTTAATGTCATCGCACAAATACAAGTATCAGTACAACGAAATGCAGTTTTGCGTCAGACCGTAGTAGTTGTACATAAAGAGAAAAAACAAGAAAAAAATAGAAAGAGAGAAGATACAGAATAATCAGGAAATACAGAATGATTAAACAAAGGGGGACGTCCCTCTAAATAGTAATACAACTAACAAAATAGTGTGCGATGCTCCTGATTGTGCAAGACTCTTCAGTGATCGTCAACCGGAAGCCCTGATTTCTTCCAGCAAGGGAGGAAATTAGCATTTTGCAAATCATTTGGTTATTATCCAAGGTCAGAAATTGCTTCGTCCAATTTTGCAATTGCACCAGGAAATGACTGCTGGAATGATTTAGTCACAGTTACATTGAATTTTGAGTAAAGTTGGCAACAATAACTTATAGAGTTGCATTCACTGTAAGGTTAAAAATACCATCTAGTTCAAGTTCAAGTTCAAGTTCAAGTGAGTTTATTGTCATGAGTCTCTGATAGGACAATAAATTCTTGCTTTGCTTCAGCACAACAGAACATACAGTGGCTTGCAAAAGTATTCATACCCCTTGAACTTTTCCACATTTTGTCACGTTACAACCACAAACGTAAATGTATTTTATTGGGATTTTATGTGATAGACCAACACAAAGTGGCGCATAATTGTGAAGTGGAAGGAAAATGATACATGGTTTTCAGATTTTTTTACAAATAAAGAACTGAAAAGTGTGGCGTGCAAAAGTATTCAGCCCCCTTTACTCTGATACCCCTAAATAAAATCCAGTGCAACCAATTGCCTTCAGAAGTCACCTAATTAGTAAATAGAGTCCACTTGTGTGTAATCTAATCTCAGTATAAATACAGCTGTTCTGTGAAGGCCTCAGAGGTTTGTTAGAGAACATTAGTGAACAAACAGCATCATGAAGCCCAAGGAACACACCAGACAGGTCAGGGATAAAGTTGTGGAGAAGTTTAAAGCAGGGTTAGGTTATTAAAAAATATCCCAAGCTTTGAACATCTCACGGAGCACTGTTCAATCCATCATCCGAAAATGGAAAGAGTATGGCACAACTGCAAACCTACCAAGACATGGCCGTCCACCTAAACTGACAGGCCGGGCAAGGAGAGCATTGATCAGAGAAGCAGCCACGAGGCCCATGGTAACTCTGGAGGAGCTGCAGAGATCCACAGCTCAGGTGGGAGAATCTGTCCACAGGACAACTATTAGTCGTGCACTCCACAAATCTGGCCTTTATGGAAGAGTGGCAAGAAGAAAGCCATTGTTGAAAAAAAGGCATAAGAAGTCCCGTTTGCAGTTTGCCACAAGCCATGTGGGGGACACAGCAAGCATGTGGAGGAAGGTGCTCTGGTCAGATGAGACCAAAATTGAAGTTTTTGGCCTAAATGCAAAACGCTATGTGTGGCAGAAAACTAGCACTGCACATCACCCTGAACACACCATCCCCACTGTGAAACATGGTGGTGCAGCATCATGCTGTGGGGATGCTTTTCTTCAGCAGGGACAGGGAAGCTGGTCAGCGTTGATGGGAAGATGGATGGAGCCAAATACAGGGCAATCTTGGAAGAAAACCTGTTAGAGTCTGCAAAAGACTTGAGACTGGGGCGGAGGTTCACCTTCCAGCAGGACAACGACCCTAAACATACAGCCAGAGCTACAATGGAATGGTTTAAATCAAAGCATATTCATGTGTTAGAATGGCCCTGTCAAAGTCCAGACCTAAATCTAATTGAGAATCTCTGGCAAGACTTGAAAATTGCTGTTCACAGACGCTCTCCATCCAATCTGACTGAGCTTGAGCTATTTTGCAAAGAAGAATGTGCAAAAATTTCAGTCCCTAGATGTGCAAAGCTGGTAGAGACATACCCCAAAAAGACTTGCAGCTGTAATTGCAGCGAAAGGTGGTTCTACAAAGTATTGACTCAGGGAGGCTGAAAACTTTTGCACGCCACACTTTTCAGTTTTTTATTTGTAAAAAAATTTGAAAACCATGTATCATTTTCCTTCCACTTCACAATTATGCCCCACTTTGTGTTGGTCTATCACATAAAATCCCAATAAAATACATTTACGTTTGTGGTTGTAACGTGACAAAATGTGGAAAAGTTCAAGGGGTATGAAAACTTTTGCAAGCCACTGTAGTAGGCATTGACTACAAAACACATGAATAAATAAACTAATAAAGTGCAAATAACAGACAATGGGTTATTAATGTTCAGAGTTTTGTCCGAGCCAGGTTTAATAGCCTGATGGCTGTGGGGAAGTAGCTATTCCTGAACCTGGTCATTGCAGTCTTCAGGCTCCTGTACCTTCTACCTGAAAGTAGCAGGGAGATGAGTGTGTGGCCAGGATGGTGTGGGTCTTTGATGATACTGCCAGCCTTTTTGAGGCAGCCACTGCGATAAATCCCCACGATGGAAGGAAGGTCAGAGCCGATGATGGACTGGGCAGTGTTTACTACTTTTTGTAGTCTCTTCCTCTCCAGGGCGCTCAAGTTGCCGAACCAAGCCACGATGCAACCGGTCAGCATGCTCTCTACTGTGCACCTGTAGAAGTTAGAGAGGGTCCTCCTTGACAAACCGACTCTCAGTAATCTTCTCAGGAAGTAGAGGCGCTGATGTGCTTTCTTGATAATTGCATCAGTGTTCTCGGACCAGGAAAGATCTTCAGAGATGAGCACGCCCAGGAATTTGAAGCTCTTGACCCTTTCAACCATCGACCCGTTGATATAAACGGGACTGTGGGTCCCCACCCTACTCCTTCCAAAGTCCACAATCAGTTCCTTGGTTTTGCTGGTGTTGAGGGCCAGGTTATTGTGCTGGCACCATATAGACAGTTGCTCGATTCTACACTTAAATCTAATTTGGTTGATCTAGTGATCTCTCCTCCATCGCCATCAACCTTAATGCTCCCCGCTTCCACCTTCCTAAAACCAACATACCAGACTACCCAAACAGACGCATAGTTTCTGCCTGCTCCAGACCCACTGAATTCACCTCCAAATTCTTTGATTCCATCCTGTCTCCCCCCCCTGTCCAGACCGTTCCGACCTACATCCAAAGCTCCTCACATGCTCTTCAACTCTTCAATAACCTTCAGTTTCTCATATGTACCGGGGGACGTCCAGTCCCTGAGCTCCTCATCCACCTCTGGGAAGGTCTCAAGGCCCTCTGGTTCTTCGTTGAACTGAGCCCCAATCAGTTTCTCACTACTAACACTCTCCTCCTCCCAGCAGAACCTGTCCTCAGCCTCAACGGCTTCTGTTTTGACTCCTCTCTCTTTCTTCAAGTTATAGGTGTAGCCCTGGGCACTCGTATGGGCTCCAGCGATGCCTGTCTTTTTGTTGGTTATGTCGAACACTTCTTGTTCCAAATATACATTAGCACCATCAACTCTTCCTCTGCTACATTGATGCTGCCTCCTTCGCACATGCAGAGCTCGTTAATTTCACTAAAGCCCCTGTCCCACTTAGGAGACCTAAACAGCAACCTCTGGTGACCTTGCCCGCCACCCAAACAAAAATCACGGTCGAGGTGACCTGCAACCCCCTACCACCTCCCACGCATATGTTGAAAACCTTCCACAACTATGAAGAAAACCGGCTTCGACTAGACCTGCGACTAAAAAATTATCTATTTTTAAAGCAGCAACCTATTTTTAGTCGAGGCCGGTTTAAAACATGATGAGAAAATAGCAGCAACCTAGATGAAGCCTCGACCACGCGGAAACCACTTTCGACCATTAAGGAGAGTGACCAAAACCTCCGGTGACTTCATGGAAACCTTGGGTGGCGGGCAAGGTCACCAGACGTTGCTGTTTAGGTCTCCTGTGGGACAGGGCCTTAACTTTACTACTAAATTTCTCCTGGCCCTCAAATTCACCTGGATTATCTCTGACAGTTTCTTGATCTCTCTGTCTCCATTGCAACGGGCAGATGATCAACTACAAACCCACTAACTCCCCTATCTGGATTACACCTCCTCCCAACTTAAGTTCATAAGTGATAGGAACAGAATTAGGCCATTTGGCCCATCAAGTCTACTGCGTCATTCAATACACTGATCTATCTCTCCCTCCTAACCCCATTCTCCTACCTTCTCCCCGTAACCCCTGACACCCGTACTAATCAAGAATCTATTCATCACTGTCTTAAAAGCATATATTGACGGCCTCCACAGCTTTCTGTGGTAATGAATTCCACAGATTTACCACCCTCTGACTAAAGAAACTCCTCCTCATCCCCCTCCTAAAGAAACGCGTTTTGAATTGAATCGAATTGAATCCTTTATTTGTCATTCAGACCTTTTGGTCTGAACGAAATGTTGTTGCCTGCAGCCATACATGTAATAATAACAACACCCAATAAACACAAATTAACATCCACCACAGTGAGTTCACCAAGCACCTCCTCACTGTGATGGAGGCAAAAGTCTTAGAGTTACTGTCTCTTCCCTCCTCTTCTCCCTCTGCGCTGAGGCGATACCCCCCCGGGCGATGGTAAGTCAGTCCCGCGGTTCAAGCTCCGCGGCCCGGGGGTGGTCGAAGCTGCCGCCCTCCAGTCCAGCGGACGCAGCTGTTGCCACGGGAGCTCCGGAAAACAGGCACCAGCCTGTGACCTGCGAGCTCCCGACGATGTTGCCCTCTGACCTCCAGTCCAAGACACTCTCACTGGTGGAAACATCCTCTCCACATCCACTCTATCCAGACCTTTCACTATTTACCTTGCCTCATAAAGACGTTAGGCCCTATTCTCAATTTCCAAGTCTCCGCTACACCTGCTGTCAATATGAGGCTTTCTATTCTAGGACATCTGAGATATTCTTGTTTTTTTAATAAAGGTGTTTTCTTTCCCCTGCCATCTCAGACGGATCCCTTGCCCAGCATCTCCGACATTTCTGCCACCTTCACCATGACCGCACCACCAGTCACCACCCACGCCTTTCCGCATTCTGCAGAGACCGTTCCCTCCGCAACTCTGTGGTTCACTCAGCCCTTCCCACCCAAGCCACATAGCTCCCCAGGTCCTTTCCCCTCCAGTCCATCCCAGCTGAAGCAGACGTTGACATGCACTTTCTCTAACCTCACTGCCGGTATTCAGCCTTCCCGCCCGATTCCACACAATGCTGGGAAACCTGCACTGAGGGGGACGAGAGTGACTTGGGTTGAGGTTGTGCAGTCAGTCAGTCCAAACATTGCGTTCTCATTCCTCACGGTTAATTTATGACTAATTTCTGGCTGACTTGTAAATAATTTCCATATCCAGGTTTCTCTACGATCAGCCTGAACTAGCAGAGATTTGCTACAATTTACCAGACCTGAAATTTGTCCTTAGTGAAGTGACAATAATACATCTGCAGCAGCAGCAGGGTTTGTGCAAATGTTTTGTGAGGCTGCTGTTTTAAGCTGCAGCATCGTAGCAATGAGGTGGCAGATTGCCAACATTCACTCCGGGGAGGCAAACGGCAAAAATAAGTTTTGTTAAGCTGGGCAAGTTTCCAGCCATCTAAAGGAACATGAAAAGTAGAAAATGAAACACAATGGTATTGCGATACTTCAATCATTTATTTGTAGAGGAAGTCTGAAGAAGGGTCTTGACCAGAAGCACCACCCACCCGTCTCTCCAGAGATGCTGCCTGTTCCGCTGAGTTACTCCAGCACTCTGTGTCCATCTTCGGTTTAAAACTGTATCTGCAGTTCCTTCCTACATGTTTGTAGTGGACAGTTCGCTAGACTAAGTCACATTGGATATATATTTAATGAAATATTGGATATATTCAATGAATTTCTCATTCTTGTTTTTCTTCCATGAAATTTTCCACATGCTGATTTTTGTTTTGAAAATATTTTTACTACTACCTGCACGGTTAATTTGGCCGTTCATGTATCTAGGTTTGGAACCTGGTAAATCTCCTGGAGATTTAGTATTGTGATAGGTGTATCCACTCTGTACTGCATTGGCATTTCCATTCAGCATGTTTTCTTTTGTAGCGTTTTCTGAGTGGCGCATCTGTTCAGTTCACTGTTTTTACACCTACAAATGAATGCCACATTATATGTAATCACTGACTAATTCTTGCTGAAAGGCCTTTTACCATTTGTTGCCTCCCTGCTGAGTCAATAATGCACCACGCAATGTATCCTCACTAATTTGGTCAGCTGAGATCACCTTAACATTTGCCAAGGCAAATTAACAAAGATGCATGGTAAAATGTTAAAACATCCCATAAAACCTCTAACAGCACTGGGCATCAGTGTCTACATTTTGTTTTGCATGCTCATAAACTCTGCGGGTGAAATAAACAGCCCCTCATAGCTGGCTTAATGTTGTAAATCTATAATTTGCATTTTGACTGCCGAAACTGCTTTCACCAGGAAAGCTGATTCATTTTCACCAGTATGGTTTGGATTCTATTTATTTATTTTTTAATTCAATTCTTTATTTCGAACAGAATAAAAGAATAAATAGCAAGTGTGAAACAGCATACAAAAAACAAAACAAGAATATTTATAAAGTGTCATAAACAATATCCAGTGGCGGACTGGGTCTAAGAATATTGGTTGCCAGGAGACAAAGGGGGCCCACTTCATCAGGGGCCCACTTGATATAGGGAGCCCACTTCATCAGGGGCCCACTTGATATCGGGCAAGCTGACACCCTGGCCAGTCCGCCACTGACAATATCTATAAATAAATGAAATCGTTTGTGTCCGAAAAGCAGGAAGAAGCCAAAGCTTATTAATTCCCACCCCTTATTCAACTGCTTATAATTATCTTATACAAATTTAGCAGCTATATGTACAGCATATGTACACCAGCAGCTATATGTACACCAAATTATTTACATTTATACACTAATCAAATATTTACAAAGCCATACAGAAAAGAGAGAAAAAAAAACAAAAACAAAACCCCTCATATACTGTACAGTACCTTAGTCATATATACAACCCATCACCCTATAATCACCCTTCCCAATACAATCAGTATAACAAATATCCCACTCACAATCACCTATCTTCATCCCAATATCCTTTTAAACAAGTGTTTTTGTACATATTTTTAAACTGAATTATGCTTGTGCTAAGTTTTATCTCCAGTTCCAGACCATTCCACAAATTCATACCACAGATTGCTATGCACATACTTTTAAGAGTTGTTCTGACATTGAGTTTTTTTTAATTCTGTTTCCCTCTCAAATTATACTCACCCTGTCTTTCCATAATCAGTTTTTGTATATTTCTTGGAAGTAAATTATTTCTTGCTTTGTACATGATTTGCGCAGTCAAATAGATTGTAAAAAGGTAGTATTGTAACTCATTATGCTCCAGTTTATTCCCTGCCACATTATTTAAATGATTGCTAAAGAAACATGGTTGTTGATTTTTTTCTCGTTTTTCCCCCCCCAGGCTCAATCTGAATGATATTGCAAACAGCGTTCGACTGGTGGCTCCAGATTTGGGAATATTTATCATCAGTTGCATCACACTAGTTTTTTGTAGTCGCTTGACTAAGAGAAGGAAGTCAATCCTGAGCAAGGACGCAGTCAGCAGTGAGGAAGTAAGTATCATCATTTGAGAAGTATATAGAAATCTGCGAAGGAACGTTTTAGTTTAGTTGAGAGATACAGCGCGGAAACAGGCCCTTCGACCCACCGGGTCCACACCGACCAGTGATCCCTGCTCATCAACGCTATCCTACACACACTCGGGACAGTTTACACTTATACCAAGCCAATGAACCGAACAAACCTGTACGTCTTTGGAGTGTGGGTGGAAACCGAAGATCTCAGAGAAAACCCACGCAGTCACGGGGAGAAGGTACAAACTCCGTACAGACAAGCACACGTGGTCGCCATCAAACCTGGGTCTCTGGCGCTGTAAAGGGCCTGTCCCACTTTCACGACCTAATTCACGACCTCTGCCGACTTTGCCCTTGACTCGTACTCGCAGCATGGTCGTCACGAGGTCGTAGGTAGCTAGTCGAAGGTACTCGTGACATCAAGTAGGTCGGGGCGTTTTTCTAGCATGATGAAAAATGTCCACGAGTAAAAAAAGTTGTGAATTAGGTTGTGTAAGTGGGACAGGCCCTTAAGGCAGCAACTCTACCGCTGCGGCACCGCATGTTCTCTGAACATACATCAGTTAAAAGCTAAAAATTAAAAAGTAATATTTCCATGAGCTTTGTTCATATGAGTATTATACGTTATTCATTAGCTTTTATATTTCAATTTATTAGGATTTCCTTTTTACATCCCAAACAAAAGAAATAAGACGTGTAATCAGCTCTTGGATATTCCCTAATATTCGGAGCTGACAGCTGGAAGGCGAATGTCGAGGGTTAACTCACTGTCGTGCTCTGAGCCTCTCTATGGAGAGAGGTGTTTCATTTTAGCTTGGTGCCAATCAAAGGGGCCGGTTGCAGTTACAAAAAAATGTGTATATTAGAACATAACATTCCCAAGATTTTTTGTAACTGATGCTTTGAAGGTAGAAGATAATAAAGGTTTAATGGCTGGAAATTCCTCCATGAATAGCTATCAGACCAAAGGCAGATTCATGGGCAGACCCATAAAGGACTGTTCAGCCGGTGAGATGGATCTAACATTTGCTGGACTTTTCTCCTTAGAAGGTGCTGAATTTGAAACCTGACTCTACTTGTCAGTCAAGTGTTGTTAGCTAACGTTAGCTGGCTTGTGGGTGTGATGATGACGCAACACTAAACCCAGGCTGAAATTGTGGATGTGGATTGGAAAATAACAGCGGCAGGCTAGTTTCACCATTTACCCGTCAATCAGATGGAGGGCTTGGCTGAAGGGCTCGCTTGTTAGGTAAGGAGATCGGAGTCTGTTGAGGGGATTGGGCCCGGTCTGCAATTGTAAATTGTTTCCTTGGCCATACCAGCTTCAAATGGCAAACTAAGGACCAGTTGGCCATTTAGGAGGTTTTTTTCAATTTCCTCATGTCAGATGGAAGAAGGTCACAAGAACCCAAGGGCTTGTAGCAAAATCTGCCCCTTGATCCTGTTCCGCCATTTGAAAGATATGTGGCTGATCCTACACCTCAGTTCCACTTTCCCTCCTCATCCCCACACCTCCCCATTCCCCACTCACAGGGGATGGATGTACTCCTTGTCTAATCACCGGCAATGTAGACAATCCCAACCTTTCATAAGCCTTGAAGTCTGTGAATGAAGCACTTCCCCCTCAACAGCGTCCTGAATGTCTGACACTTCCTCTGACGCAATGCTTCCTAGTTCTGGACTCTCATGCAAATGCCAGCCTTACACCATCCACCCAATGTGATTCACTCTCATTCTTCTCAACGCCAGAGAATTTAGGCCTATTCGACAAATTCATTCTAGCAATCCAGGGTCCATGTGAAGTTGAGCCTTTTGCTTGTGAGGTTTCATGTTGAGGTTTCGTAGATAGAAACATAGAAATTAGGTGCAGGAGTAGGCCATTCGGCCCTTCGAGCCTGCACCGCCATTCAATATGATCATGGCTGATCATCCAACTCAGTATCCCGTACCTGCCTTCTCTCCATACCCCCTGATCCCCTTAGCCACAAGGGCCACATCTAACTCCCTCTTAAATATAGCCAATGAACTGGCCTCAACTACCCTCTGTGGCAGAGAGTTCCAGAGACTCACCACTCTCTGTGTGAAAAAAGTTCTTCTCATCTCAGTTTTAAAGGATTTCCCCCTTATCCTTAAGCTGTGACCCCTTGTCCTGGACTTCCCCAACATCGGGAACAATCTTCCTGCATCTCGCCTGTCCAACCCCTTAAGAATTTTGTAAGTTTTTATAAGATCCCCTCTCAATCTCCTAAATTCTAGAGAGTATAAACCAAGTCTATCCAGTCTCTTCTTCATAAGACAGTCCTGACATCCCAGGAATCAGCCTGGTGAACCGTCTCTGCACTCCCTCTATGGCAATAATGTCCTTCCTCAGATTTGGAGACCAAAACTGTACGCAATACTCCAGGTGTGGTCTCACCAAGACCCTGTACAACTGCATCTTGACTTGTTTCTATCTACATCTCTTGACCTGTCCTTCCGTTACTCAGCCACCACATCCCGTTTATGGTCAGTCATTGACTGGAGACTTAAAGACTAAACCTGGATCCCACCGACATTTTAAATGAGTTAAGCCCCAATAAAGACTTTCTGGTGCATTTCACAATTGTCAATAAACTTGTCAACATAGTGTCTATTCCTGCATGATGACAACGTGTCACACAGAGTATTTATGGCACCAGAATGTACAAATCCAGTGAACACAAGTGTGCCATTGTTCATGGTCCATCCAAACCAATTCACAAAAATGTTTTCGAAACAAAAGCAAAATACTGTTGATGCTGGAACAATGATATTGCGTGTGTTTCTACAGTCTTTCACACATCCCGATTCTGGAGTTGGTTAGGTGGTGACGAACCTCGCCTTGCCTTACGTTTGCACAGCTAGTCTTTCCCAATCAAAGTTTGCCATTGTGATCTATATATCCACATTCATAACTTAATTTCTTACACTGGAATTTAACCCCAAATAATGATGATGTGGTTATTAAATTTCAAGATTTCCCCCGTCTATAGTCAATGCAGCAAATAAACTTACGCGGTGCAGTGACGCAGTGGTAGAATTGCTGCCTTACAGCTCTTTCTATCCAGACTACAGGTGCTTTCTGTACGGAGTTTGTACGTTCTTCCCGTGACAACATGCGTTTTCCCTGAGAACTTTGGTTTCTTCCTAAACTCCAAATACATACAGGTTTGTTGGTTAATTGGCTTGGGTTTGTACACTTGGTATAAGTGTGAATTGTCCCTTGTGTGCGTAGGCGCGCGTTAATGTGCGCGGATCGCTGGTCGGTGCGGACTCGCTGGGTCGAAGGGCTTGTTTCTGCACTGCAACCTCTAAACTAAACTAAACTAAACTATTGGCTTTCAACTAGTTTTCCTTCTTTCTTTTTCATATAGCTTTCATTTCATATATGTAGCCATCCAAACAAAATGTATGTGATTGAAGAATAGGCAAATTGCATCTGTATTCTGGGATACAGTTGTCTTCTTTACTTCAACACCTAAAGACTACACTAAAGGGCCTGTCCCACTTGCGTGACCTTTACAGGCGACTGCCGGCACAAGTCATAGGTCGCCGAAATTTTCCACATGTTGAAAATTCAACGCCGACCAGAAAGACGCTACGACTCTTTGGAGACCTCTCATGACCATACAGGCTGTATGGTGGTGAGCGGTCTGCTATGGTTGTGAGGGGTCTCCAAAGAGTCGTAGCGTCTTTCTGGTCGCCACTGAATTTTCAACATGTTGAAAATTTCGGCCACCTATGATAGGTGCCGGCAGTCGCCTGTAAAGGTCGTGTAAGTGGGACAGGTCGTTTAGTCTCTGTAATCTGTGTGGAGTTCACAGGTTAGTGAATTAGAGGTTATTGCCATGACAACTTTGTGTGACTCTAGTACATACTATTCACCAAGTTATTCCAACAGCGACTGAAACTGGAGCAAGATGAATCAATGGGAAACACATACTCAAGTCAAGTCAAGTCACTTTTATTTCTATAGCACATTTAAAAAACAACTCTTGTTGACCAAAGTGCTTTACATTGGTGGAGGTACTAACATTATACGACATAGAAATTAGGTGCAGGAGTAGGCCATTCGGCCCTTCGAGCCTGGTTCAACAGTGGTTCATAGATTAAGTACATACATACATACATACATACATACATACATACATACATACATACATACATACATACATACATACATACATACATATAACCCTCCCTCAGAGGACTTCAAGAAAAGCTTGAGGGTAAAGATGAGTTTAATGTTTTATGCCTCGACTTAAAAGAGTCGATGGAGGGGGCAGTTCTGATGGGAAGGGGGATGCTGTTCCACAGTCTAGGAGCTGCAACTGCAAAGGCGCAGTCGCCCCTGAGCTTATGCCTAGACCGCGGGATATTCAGTAACCCCAAGTCAGCCGATCTGAGGGACCTGGAGGTGGTGTGGTGGGTAAGCAGATTTTTACAGAATTTAATGTTCAGCAAAAAAACATACTGTGGACTTGAAGTGCGTCCTTTTCCGGGTTTTATTGCATTAGCCAAAATGTAACTACATTTGTCCCTACACGTCATGGGCACATAGAATGTAATTCATTTGATTATCTTAAACATTGTGCACAACATTTCAGGGTGTATAAAATTCCCATTTTTATGATTGCACCAGGCATACGACATATTCCCAGCTCGAGCTGTGAAACGTTATAGCTCTTGATGCATGAAATATAACTCCACATTCCGTCTGTGATTTCATCCACGCGGTTCATGGAAAAGTCGACCGCCTTAATCTCCGCATGTAGAAGCAATGACATGTGAAGAAAGATGGCCAACCTTTCTCGCTTTCACATTTGACGCAGTGGTGCCTGCACCTTACCCCGTGTCAATATTCTGCTAGAAATACTTTACTGATTGCACGGCAGCTAAAATATTATGGTAACATCAAAAGACAGAAATGTTTTGGAGACATTTAATTTCAATCCAATCCTGGAATTATACCAACAGATATCATACATTCAGAGAATTGTTTTAATGAAGAATGCAAGTGAAATCCAGTCCACCTGTAATTGTGTTTAAGAAGGAACTGCAGATGCTGGAGAATCGAAGGTACACAAATAAGCTGGAGAAAGTCAGCGGTAATCACAGATGGGGGTCAGTTAGAGAGGAGGTTGTGAAACTGTCTCCGGTGAGAAGAAGGGTTTCGGCCCGAAACGTTGCCTATTTCCTTCGCTCCATAGATGCTGCTGCACCCGCTGAGTTTCTCCAGCTTTTTTGTGTACCACCTATAATTGTGTTTGAGGTCCATAAAACTCCCTCATTGAGAAGGCCACCCCCTACTAAATGTAAGAGCAGTTTGTACACAAGGATGTGTGGGGTTGTGGCTCTTTAAGGTACACAAATCTCCAGGACCAGATGGGATCAATAGGCAATAGGCAATAGGCAATGGGTGCAAGAGGAGGCCATTTGGCCCTTCGAGCCAGCACCACCATTCACTGTGATCAAGGCTGATCATCCACAATCAGTACCCCGTTCCTGCCTTCTCCCCATATCTCTTGACATTGTTATCTTTAAGAGCTCTATTGAACTCCCTCTTGAAAGCATCCAGAGAATTGGCCTCCACTACCTTCTGAGGCAGAGAATTCCACAGATTCACAACCCTCTGTGCGAAAAGGTTTTTCCTCGTCTCCATTCTAAATGGCTTACCCCTTATTCAGATCTATCCAGGTTATTTAGGGGGGAGATTACATGAGCCTTGGCGAAGATGTTCGCATCTTCTCTAGCTACAGGAGAGAGCCCAATGCTGTTCCTTTGTTTGAGAAAGGACGAAGAGAGAATCCAGGGAATTAGGCCAGTGAGCCTCATATCAGTGGTAGGGAAGCTATGGAAGAGGATTCTTCAGGATAGGACTTACTCCCATTTGGAAGAGAATCGGCTAATTAGGGACAGACAGCACGGCTTTGTACACGGCAGGTCATGTCTTACTAATTTGATCGAGTTTTTTGAGAAGGTGACAATGGTTAATTGCCTTTTGTAAAGATTGTAAATTGTTCCTAGTGTGCAGGCGGGTGCTAGATATTAGATATGCCATTTATTGTCACTATACATGTACAGTGAAACTGAAAGCTGCTCGTACTCAGTGCATACATACAATTTAGCACAAAAAACAAGAAACAGAAAAAACAAAAAACAGAAGGGAGATGGGGGGTGGAATAGGTGCACACATTCTGCGGCACTACATACATATATACATATATACAGATGGAAGTCCGTGTTGGGCGGTGTAGTCAGTGCATGTGTGAATTTGAATTTATAGTAGATATAATTCTCGGAAAGCAACTATTCCTGAGTCTGTTTGTCCTGGATTTGATGCACCTATAGCGCCTTCCAGAGGGCAGCAGGTCGAACAGTGTCTGGGGATCGCTGGCCGGCGTGGAATCAGTGGGTTGAAGAGCCTGTGGCTCTAAACCAAACACGCAGGTTTGTAGGTTAATTGGCTTCTGTAAATTATCCCTAGGGTGTAAGATAGAACTAATGTCCAGGTGATCGCTGGTCAGCGTGGACTCGGTGGGCCAAAGGACCTGTTTCAACACCGTATCTCCAGAACTAAAACTTCCAGCCTGTCACCTGCCTCAGGCCTGCGTTGGACACCATCCACCTGCCAGTCCAGTTTAAACTGACACGTGACCTTCCACCGGCCCTTTCCCATCTTAAACAAAGGAACACCATTGACCTTCCTTCAACACTAGAAGCTCTTATCCAACATAACATTCCCCATGTGGCATTAACAACAATGCAGCATCCAACATTCTCTAGTGAGATTTTCATCTTCAAACAATCACCATTCTAAGTAAACTAAAGGACAAACTGCTTTTGCTATCCCTTTCCTTCTGAAATGATGCTGTTTGACGGGAGAACATTCAAACTGCAAGCTTTTCCTTCACTGTGATTTGTGACCATGTGGAGCTCAAACACAGGCCCACCCAAGTTCGGATCCTGGTGAGTTTCATTTTTTGCAACCTGTACCCCTTTCCCCTGACTCTCAGTCTGAAGAAGAGTTTCAACTCGAAATATCATCTATTCTTTCTCTCCAGAGTTGCTGTCAGCATTTGCAATTCCTTCCTTCGCATGGTAAAGGTGAACACGTTTTACCCAAAACAAGATAGTGACCTAAATGTGTGGATGGATATTAGCCTAGCTGCAGAAATGGTTGACATTTACCATGTAAATGCCATTAAAATCAAGTGTTTGTCACATGGGAATCTTGTGACACAAATACTGTTGAATGGGCGCTGAGTGTGCAATTGTGTTTGAAACAGCACCACCTAGTTGTGGAGGACAACTCAATGAAACAATAAGGAGATAGCAATGTGAACAGCTTGCAGGGTTGGAGCAGCTTGGGATGAATCGGGACCTTATATTTCCACATGTGTTCGGTACTGGTGCTAGTCGTAAGGGATAGGAGTAGAAGTAGGCCATTCGGCCCGTCGAGTCTACCCCGCCATTCAATCACGGATGATCTATCTCTCCCTCCTAACCGCATTCTCATGCCTTCTCCCTATAACCTCTGACAACTGTACTAATCAAGAATCTATCTCTCTGCCTTAAAAATATCTTGACTTGGCCTCCACAGCCGTCTGTGGCAAAGAATCCTGTAATGAGCATTGATAGTGAGGACAAGGTATAGTGGTGTTTTCAGGATAGGAATTCAGGAAGATTTCAGGGAGATTGCAGTTCGGCTGTGTTTGCCAATGAAGCTTGAGCCCGAGTTCAGGGGTTGCAATATAAACCAAAGCTTCCAGTCCAAAACTCCAGCAAATGCCTATGACGTGTTGGTGCTTTCCTGGATGTCTAGAGAGCCACAAATGATGTTTAAGTGTCCTTTAATAGTGTGATCAAATCATAGACTCAACATGTAGAACAGTTTCATTGCAAACGATATCCAGAAGGGAAGAAATCTATTCCGCTCTCATTTCTGTCTATGTTTCTATCTCCATTAAAACGTACAAGTCAATGAAAACCTTGCTGGCCCCAGCCAGCAGACAAGACCGGTTGCCAACACCATCATTCCTCTTCACATTCCCACACTGACCGATCTGTCCTGAGCCTCCTCCATTGTCACAGTGAGGACAAGTGCAAATTGGAGGAACAGCACCTCATATTTCGCTTGGGCAGTTTACAACCCAGCTGAATGAAACATTGATTTCTCTAACTTCAAGGAACTCCGACATCCCTTCCCCCACCCAAGCCGCACTTGGCAGTATCGTGCCCCAAATTCACTTAAGAGACAAATCTGCATTCCCAGAGAAAATGTTTGTGATCCACTTAAGAGACAAATCTGCATTCCCAGAGAAAATGTTAGTGATTTTCTGGCAGAGCTGAGTCAGATTACTGAGCGTGTTCTTGATAATCCTGAGTGTAGAGATTGTAATAGATTTTAAAACGTCTCCATATTTGATTGCTTGAAAGATACAGCATGTTACTAGCAGACTTAGGAAGGCTCCCGACCTGAAACATCACCTATCCATGTTCTCCATGTGCTGTGTGACTTGCTGTGTTTCCCCAGCACTCTGTGTCTTTTTCCATATCTGGAATGTGGGAGGATCCTGGATGAAACTTACAAACTCCATACAGGCAGCAACTGAGTTCAGGATCATACCCGGGTCTCTCGCTCTGTGGGGCAGAGGATCGACCAGTGGCATCACCGTGCTGCTCCAGCTGGATAACAACTGAGAATCCTGATTGTTATGTCAGAAGCCAAAACTTTACCTGCAACGTTACCTGCCGTGAAACATCATCAGATGCAATTCAGGAGCGGGTTGTCAGCACTTTAGTGCTTGGTGCATGTCCTTATTACTGCTTGACGATCAAAGGTGTGGACAGCCAGTGAGATTAGCCTTTATCACCCAGGTCGGGGGCTGTTCTAGCAACACCTGACAGCAGGTAACCAGCAAGTTCCAGCCCAATGTATGGGATATAGAAACAAAGAGGTTAATACGCAGAAGGATACAAAGTGCTGGAGTAAGTCAGCATGTTGAGCAGCATTTCTGGAGAACTTGGACAGGTCTGCAGAATGGTCTCGACCTGAAAGGTCACCGATCCATGTTCTCCAGAGATGCTGCCTGACCTGCTGAGTTACTCCAGCACTTTGCTTCCCAATGCTTTTGACGTTTATTTTGGGCTTATTTTTCATTGTTCCCTTGTCTTTGAAAGTTTCGGAATGGTTGGGGCATGAAGAGGCGTTGCAGACAGTCACGCTGGGGCAGTGTGTGGCTTTGCTCAGCAACTAACTCTGCAGGTGGGGCTTTGTTCTGGGCCATCCAGGCAACTGCTTGCCAGGCGCAAGGACCTGGGCCACAAGCATCCACTCAGCAGCTTCTTCCCATCAGGTCAGTGAAGGACAATTGTGCATATTAGTGGCAAGAAAATGGATGCAAGTTCTATGAACAGAAATCCAAGCTCTTCTTGTTAAAAGCAGGATTATCCCACTGCTGATTTAAAATTGATGTTTTAGGAGACAATATCCAACAAAATAAACCGGCATATAAATAAAATGAAGGCAGAGTGACAGTTACCAGTGTAGGAAGGAACTGCAGATGCTGGTTTAAATCAAAGATAGACACAAAAAGCTGGAGTAACTCAGGCCAAAACATCACCCATTACTTCTCTCCAGAGATGCTGCCTGTCTCTCTTAGGCAAGAGGGTTTTATTGTCATATATCCCAGATAGAACAACAACATTCGTACTTGAAGCAGCACAACAGAATATGTAAACATAGTACACTGAAACAATATAATAAACGAGAGAGAAAAACAAGTTCAGTGTGTGGATATATACACATATACTCACACTCACACACACACACACACACACACACACACACACACACACACACACACACACACACACACACACACACACACACACACACACTCACACACACATACATACAGACACACACACAAACACACACACACGCACGCGCACACACACACACACACACAGACACACACACGCACAAACACACACACGCACACACACACACACACACACAAGCACACACACACATACACACACACACACACACACACACACACATCCACACACACACACACACAAACACAAACACACACACACAAACATACAAGAACCAAACTGCAGCATTTTGTGTCTATGACTGCTACCAGTTTTCATTAGTTTAAATCAATTGTGTAATCAAATAAAAAGATTGTTTAAGAGAGTGGGCATTGATTTGTAATGTAACTCCAGCTTTGTACTCAAGCCCAATAAAACGACAAAGCAGCCCAAGCAAGTTTGTGATCATTTCTTATTGTTGTTGCATTAACAGCGATCCAAGATTGTTCATTCTACAGTTCAACCCACCATTTACGATCTACAATTCAGCTATCTGTACTGCCGCAGTGGTGTCATAACCGATATCTGATTACACTGCGTTGCAGTTACTTGGGTAATAAATGTATTTTTAATCAGACGTTAAATTGACAAACAATGAACTGGTCTACTGAGGCCCAGTAGTGAATGTGGAACAGTTTGGCTTAATCCACCCACATAGATTTCCAATTTCACATTAGAACAGGGAAGAATTTGGATGGAGATGGTATTATGAGCCATAGGGAAACATATAGAGAGAATTTTTAACTCATGATTTAACTTAACCTTACGGCTGACATTAAAACAATATCTCTGGAATATCGGAGGTTGATAGAAATATATAAAATTATGTGAGGCATAGATAGGGTAGACAGTCCGAGCATTTGTCCCAGTGTGGGAATGTCAAAGACTAGAGGGCATGGTTTTATGACCCACAATGCACAGCTTTAAAGTCAGAGGGGGAATTTTTGAAGGAGACATGAGGAGCAAGTTCTTCACAGTGTATTTGGTTAGTGCCTGGAACATGCTGCCAGAAGTGGTGGTGGAGGCAGATACGACAGTAACAACACGACATACAGTAAACCATTAAGAATAAAATATAAAACATTAAAACATTAAGAATAAAACATTATAGTTTAAACATGTGAACTTTGACCCCAACTGCAGCCATATAGTTTTTATGTCTGGCTGTGGCGGCTTTGACGGTCCGGTATCGCCTTCCAGAGGGAAGTGACTCAAAGAGTTTGTGGCCAGGGGAAGGGGAGAATTATATAGTATACACACTTTAAAAATGTTGCATTGTTTGCTGCCTATAATTTACAAGGCCCATTATCGAACATGCTGTCCTCCTGATTAATATTACTGAATTTATGCTTCGTTGTCACCTTCCCCTCAGCTGACAATGAACCATTCCACATTTCCATGATCATCTACTTTGATCTGTCGTTTTCACACCTTACTCTTCCATATCTCGTTTCCCTCTCCCCTGACTGAGGAAGGGTCTTGACCCAAAATGCCACCCATTCCTTCTCTCCGGAGATGCTGCCTGTCCCTCTGTGTTACACCAGCATTTTGTATCTTCGTCCTAAACCAGCCTCTATTCTGCAGTTCCTTCCTACACATGTTTTGATAAATTCAGGCTTACCACATCCGGTGCCAAATTAACAGATAGTCTCTGTGGCTTTTCAGTGTCATACCTCTAAAATAACACCCAAATAACTGGTTGTGCTGTATCTTTTAATGTGCTATAGAACACAACATGGGCTAGAAGATGGACACGAAAAGCTGGAGTAACTCAGCGGGACAGGCAGCATCTCTGGAGAGAAGGAATGGGTGACGTTTTGGGTCGAGACCCTTCTTCAAACTTTAGAAAGGTCTTGACCCGAAACGTTCCCATTCCTTCACTCCATAGTTGTTGCCTGTCCCGCTGAGTTACTCCAGTTTTTTGTGTCTATCTACGGTTTAAACCAGCATCTGCAGTTCCTACTTACACATCATGGGCTAGTATTTGCTGCACAATGCCTGCAGGTGCAGGTGCAGTGGTCAGCATTTTTCATTTACATGATGCATCGCTTGAGATTCCGATGTGAATATGCAAATCCCAAATTTGTTGGCTGCACTTCACCGGGAATTCCATGGCCATGCTCTCACGTTGGACGGCTCCATTGCATTAGTAGCTATTCTGGGGAATCTGCCAACTGAACATGCACCAATATTTCTTTAATGTTTCCAAATGTCAGGAATAATCGGGAGCATTCAAAGATCTTGACAGTTGGCTAAGCACAAGAGCATGGTAGAGACGGCTGGTGCTTTTTTATTTATTTTGTGAGGGTGGGTTTGTTCTAATGCACGCATTTGATGTCATTGCATTGGGCCCTGCTGTTGCGATACGATACGATAGAACTTTATTTATCCCAGGAGGGAAATTGATCTGCCAACAGTCATAAAAACACAAAATACATGAAACATGAAATTAAAATGACGAGTGGAAAGGTTTGCGTGATGTACAAAGATCGGGGAGGGTATATGGGGGGGGGGGGGGGGGGGAGGGGAGGTAGGTCAGTCTCAGTCTATCCCATGACAGAAGGGGAGGAGCTGTAAAGTCTGATAGCCACAGGAAGGAAGGATCTCCTGTGACGTTCTGTCTGGCATCTTGCGTCCGATCTAAGAATCTTGCATTGGGATTGGCTTTAGACTGCAAGTCCGGAAAAGGCAGGACCTCCCTAACGCAGTTGTCTGTAAGTATTGGCCCATATCCCATACATCATGGAAAACTACATGAGCTATTCAGTAACATATACAGGTTTTACTAATGTGTTTAGCTTATCGGTAGTGTTATAGCAAAATAAATCAGCTAACACCTTTGGTTAGTTCAATTGTGCTATCACATAATGCTGTGACATTTACTGAGCTGGAGGTTAACGTTGCATTTATTTGTTTGGAATGTTCGACATCCTTGTGGACTTCACTTCCACAATGTCTGAAGAAGGGTCTCGACCCGAAACGTCGCCAGTTCCTTCCCTCCAGAGATTCCAGCATTTTGTGCCCATCTAATTATACCTGTTGTGTTTGACTTAGGAGGATGTGGAAGAGGAAGGTTCTGAGTTGGAAGACGCAGCAGAGGATGAAGAAGATGCAGCTGAGCAGGAGAGACGGAGACAAGCCCGTTTGGCCGCGTTGGCACGGCTGCGAACTGCGGCACAAAAGCTTCTTGAAGCGACCGGGAAAATTGTGGCCATTCTCCTTTTGGCATTAGCTGGTAAATATTTCAGTGAAGATTGTTGAGTCACCTATTGCACTGCATGACTCGGTACCTTTCAGATAATGGAACAAAGTCCATGTATGATGTATCAGTCTGGTTGCTGCTGAACCTGATTCTGGTCACGGTTATTAAACAAACTAATTATTATCCGCATTGATAACTGATAAGTACTCCCTGGCTTTTGACCATGCCTGAGGCTTTGCTTCTGTTTGTGGTGTTTTTGATGTTTCTTTATTTTACATGTCTTTTCCTACTATTTCTTTTGATTGTTATTTTTGGTGTGTATTAACTTTTTTGTCAATGATTAGTGATGTACAGCACTTTGTTGCAGCTATGTTTGTTTTTAAAGTGCTCTATAAATAACATTATTATTATTATTATTATAAGTACCTCTGTACTTCGGAGAATGTGCTCTTGTTTTGAAGTGGTGGACACCCTTCTTCGGTCAGGTGCACTAAACCCGATTATATGTTAGGACAGGGAGGCACAGTGGCGCAGCGGTAGAGTTGCTGCATAACAGCGTTTGCAGCGCCGGAGATCCGGGTTTGATCCCGACTACGGGTGCTGTCCGTACGGATTTTGTACATTCTCCCTGTGACCGCGTGGGTTTTCTCCGAGATCTTCGGTTTCCTTCCACACTCCAAAGACGTACAGGTTTGTAGGTTAATTGGCTTGGTATAAATTGTCCCTAATGTGTGTAAGATAGTGTTACTGTGCAGGGACCGCTGGTCAGTGCGGACTCGGTGGGCCGTAGGGCCTGTTTCCATGCTGTATCTCTAACCTAAACTAAACTAAACTAAACATACTCTGTCTCTAGAATTTGCTTCCATTGACATCAATGGAACTAAGTTTTGAAGGTGAATTATAATGAATATCTGCAGCAATATATCTTTAGTTATTACATGTGAATGATAATACAGTATGTTACAAATATGTCCATCAGCTGAATGAAAGTGATGTTAAGGTCGGTGACTACCAGGTGAGCAGAAGAAATATAGTTTGAGAAATATATTGAAGTTACTGTAAGACCATTACAGATATCTTGCTGCATGTTTACTTTGTAATAATATTGATGCTGTTTCTGTTGTTTTAATTTTGCAGGAATTACAGTTCCATCTGCATTCTCTGGAGTTTATTATTTGCTTTTCATTGGAATTTGCACATGGTGGGCCTGTCACTTTCCAATGAGCCGTATTGGATTTAATACAATATGTGTTATGGTGGCGTTTTACACTGCAGGCCATATCATCTGCCTGTATATCTATCAGTCTGCATTTATCCAGGAGATGTTCCCCTCTGATGGACTCTGGTCGAGGTAAGGAAATGCATTAACTAAAAGATGAATGTATGTGGTCATTATATCCACCAAGATGATTCCAAACTGTTTTAAGTTATATTGGCATGGTGGGCATTGTACAAAATATACCTTGTACTTTGAATGATGTCCATATTTAATATCTTTGGTACAGCTTTGGAAAGTTCCCCTCTCCTGGGTTTCCTGTGCTGGGAAAAATGATAGAAGAAGTAATTTGCAACAGGGTGGAAAAATATACATCTTCTAGATGCACTAGGACGCATCCTCAGTGATGTGGCCTGGGGTCCTCGGGTGTTTCGGGCGTCTTCCTGATGAAGAGATAATTATTTTGGCTGTGTCTTCCGGCTTGATGGTGGTTACTAAGATGAGCATGGTGTTCCAAAACTGGACATTTAACATATATTGAGACAGTTCAAACAACGGCAGTGCATCGTGATGGAGTTGGTAGCAAAGGCAGGGTGTTTATGGTGACAAAATGTATGGTAACAAAAGATGCTTTGACTTTTCCTGATGTTGGTGACCAACAAAAGGTGCTTTGACTTTTTCCGGATGTTTGGCCACAAAAACGAAGCAGTATTGGCGCCAATAGTCCAACAGCTAGATCGGCCTGAGTGTCCTCAGTTAAACTTGGAAGCTGCTCCCATGTCTCTCATTTAAGTCATCTGGATGTAAATAAGGAAGTGGAGAGCAAACAGGCAATGGTAGGGAACAGGAAGGCAAAGCGGTTTTCGAGGTGCATTGGTAAGGTCGCACAGCAGAACAATGAACTTTCCTGGGAACTCTGTGGGTTTAAAGGAAGTGGGAAATATACAAGCACTCAGGACCCTGGCGGCTGCTGTAAACCTAATCATGTTCCCAGCCTTTGATATTCCCAAAGCTCAGATGAACTCCGCTGACTCAGATCCCGGGCTGTGGTTGCACACCCCACTTGCACTCCCAAGCCCCAGCTCACATTAGGGATGAATGAATGAGCCACATGCCAGGCAAATCCAGATTTCTAAAGTATCAGATTCTTGATTATCAGAGTTGTAATTGATTGCACATATTATTCACATTCTTTAGCAATGACAAGATATTCAAAGTAATAAAATAGCACATTTTTAACATGACATAAGAAATAAAAGGCCACCAAATTAGCTTGGCTGAGCTGCTGTGATTAGCAGAGGTTTCATTAATCAAGAGTCAAGAGTCAAGAGTCAATTTAATTGTCATTTGGACCCCTTGAGGTCCAAACGAAATGCCGTTTCTGCAGCCATACATTACAAACATACATTAATTGCATCACCACCAGGTTTCCTCTGGAAAGCAGCCTGCATATCCAAGGAGTATTCACTCCCTGGTCATTCCCTCTTCTCCCCTCTCCTGTTGGGCAGAACATACAAAAGTTTAAAAGCATGGACCACTAGACTCTGGAACACTTCTACCCCACTGTAATCAGTCTACTGAATGGTCCTCTCCTAAGATAAGGGAATAGTCTGATCTTCCAACTTACCTCATTGCAGCTCTTTCACTTTTTTTCCTATCTGACTTTCCCTGTAACTGCAACGTTATAATGCTGCCTGTATAATATGATAAGTCTACATTCTGGACTCTGGTATTTCTCTCGTTGTACAAGCACGTGTATGACTTGAATGGACGTGTGAGGTATGATTTGACCAGGCAGCTACAAATAAACATTTGCACTGTACACCGGTACACATGATAAAAATAAACCAATATCTAGAACAATATTTTCAGAATTTGCCGAAATAACAAAATCCGTAAATCCTGGTTAGACTCGGCTAGACGAGAGGAAGAGGAAG
This sequence comes from Leucoraja erinaceus, assembly GCF_028641065.1. Lineage (NCBI taxonomy): Eukaryota > Metazoa > Chordata > Chondrichthyes > Rajiformes > Rajidae > Leucoraja > Leucoraja erinaceus. Next base: position 38,529,332 of record NC_073393.1, read on the forward strand.
CATCCATGACCTGAATTACTAATCAGCATCAACTGTCTTTAGACTAAGTTCACAGTATTACAAGGGGCGGCATGGTGGCGCAGCGGTAGAGTTGCTGCTTTACAGCACTAACAGCCCTGGTTCGATCCTGACTGCAGGTGCTGTCTGTACTGAGTTTGTATTTTCTACCCGTGACCACGTGGGTTTTCTTCAGTTTCCTCCCACACTCCAAAGACACACAAGGTTAATTGGAAGGTTAATTGGTTTGGTGTAAATGTAAATTGTCCCTAGTTTGTGTAAGATAGTATTAATGTGCGGGGATCGCTGGTCGGTGCGGACTCGGTGGGCCGAAGGGCCTGTTACAACGCTGTATCTCTAAACTAAACTAAACTAAACTATTGTTTAGTATGTCGGAAGGAACTGCAGATGCTGGTTTAAACCCAAGATAGACACAAAATGCTGGAGTAACTCAGCGGGACAGGCAGCATCTCTGGAGGGAAGGAATGGGTGACATTTTCTGTTTGAAGAAGGGTCTCGACCCGAAACATCACCCATTGATTTTCTAGTTACAGGTTAAAAGAGAACTGATTTGAGTATTTCAACTTCTGTTCATTTTTCTTTATTTACTGGCTGGCTGTTACAAGGACAAATTCTTAATGTATGTAGCTCAGCATCTTATTAATTAGGACATTTCATTGCTACTTACAGCTGGAATAAATTATATTCAAGAGTGGTTATGGTCATTTGCCATTTCCCGTCTGCTTCAGTGGTGCTTTGAAGCCGGCCCATTAAGCTTTCAGCCTGACAAATCATTGGTATTTTTCCAATGTGAAGCCTAAAAGTAAAGAAACATGGTCAGCATTTTCTGCAGCTGGACATGCTGAATTGATAAGGCTGGTTGCAGACTCTGTCACTTGTTCATCTCTTCCCACGCCCGCTTGTCTTGGTGTCATTCTCTGGTATGATGACTACGATGAGAGGGCCTACCGGGAGGAGGTGGCTGATCTAGCACTCTGGTGCCAGGAGAACAGCCTCCTCTTGAACAGCAAAAAACGAAGGAGCTGATCATGGACTTTAGGAGGGCACATCATCCGAGGACGTACACTCCATTGAGGATAAATGGGGATCCTGTGGATAGGGTGAACTGTTTTAAATATCTGGGAGTCCACATCTCTGAGGATATGACATGGGCATCACACGCCTCAGCACTCGTGAGTAAGGCAAGGCAGCGCCTTTACCACCTCAGGCAATTGAAGAAATTCAGAGTGTCTCCGAGGATCCTCCAATGCTTCTACGCAGCGGCGGTGGAAAGCATCTTGTCCGGGAACATTACCATCTGGTTTGGGAATTGCTCTGCCCAGGACAAGAAGGCTCTGCAGAGAGTAGTGCGTTCGTCCGAACGCACTATGGGAACTTCGCTCACCCCCCTGCAGGAACTATACAACAGGAGGTGCAATTCCAGAGCAAACAAAATCATGAGAGACCCCTTCACCCCTGCAACGGACTGTTCCAGCTGCTACGGTCTGGCAAACGCCTCCGTTGCCATGCGGTGAGAATGGAGAGGTTGAGAAGGAGTTTCTTCCCAGAGGCAATTCGGACTGTAAACGCCTATCTCGCCAGGGACTAACTCTACAGAACGTTTTTCCTTCCATTATTTATTATGTAAAAGAATATGTGTGTTATGATTGTGTTTATAATTTGTTTGGTTGTTTTGTTGTTTGTCTTTTGCACAAAAGTCCGCGAGCATTGCCACTTTTATTTCACTGCACATCTCGTATGTGTATGTGACAAATAAACTTGACTTGACTTGACTTGACTTGGTATCGCTAAAAAGGACTAAATTAAATAGGACTTTCCTGGACTTTACCTTGTCCACTCATCTGGACGCCCGCAGCGGCGGCTGCGGAGGGTTGAGGTCCCGACCACGGGGGAAAATGGAGAAGGACCGGCCAAATGTTGTGCCTTCCACCACAGTGGTGAATGCTGTGGTGGATGTTTGTGTTAAATTCTCATCATGTTTTTGTGTGTTCTTTTTTCATTGTACCGCTGCTGGCAAATTCATTTCACTTGCACTGTGTGTGCAAGTGATGAATAAAACTGAATGATTGATTGATTGAAATAAACTCCTAAAATATTACAGGTTTACCGGCCAGCGTATTCCAGTGGTCATCCAAGAGCCCTTTAGGCATATGTAGATAACGTGTTTAAGAAGGAACTGCAGATGCTGGAGAATCAAAGGTACACAAAAAAGCTGGAGAAACTCAGCGGGTGCAGCAGCATCTATGGAGCGAAGGAAATAGGCAACGTTTCGGGCCGAAACGTTGCCTATTTCCTTCGCTCCATAGATGCTGCTGCACCCGCTGAGTTTCTCCAGCTTTTTTGTGTACCTGTAGATAACTTGTTCCTTGTTCCTGTCTGTATCAGTTTTTAGTTTAGTTTGGAGATACAGTGTGGAAACAGGACCTTCAGCCCATCGACCAGCAATCGCTGCACACTAACACTACCCTACACACACTAGGGACAATTTTACATTTCTACTAAGCCAATTAACTTACAAACCTGCACGTCTTTGGAGTGTGGGAGGAAACCGAAGAAACCAAAGATCTCGGAGAAAACCCACGCAGGTCATGGCAAGAATGTACAAACTCCGTACAGGCAGCACCCGTAGTCAGGATCGAACCCGGGTCTCTGGCGCTGTGAGGCAGTAACTCTATCCCTACGCCATTGTGCCACTCCAAGAACCGGCCATTCCTGCTGTCAGCCATCTGAGGCATTGTCTCAGTTTCTCTCTCTCTGCCAGTATAGCCTGGCCTACTGGGCATGTCCCACAGCCCTGCTTTAGCAGAACAGTACATAAATGGAACATTCATCTACCTCGAGGTGCCAACTTTAATCATTTGGACATAGCCTATCATTGATATTCTCTCTATTCTACATGTCAATCCTGACATGTAGGGCGTTCAGATGTAGAGTTGTTGCCTTACAGCGCTTGCTGCGCCGGGAACCCGGGTTCGATCCCGACTACGGGTGCTGTCTGTACGGAGTTTGTACGTTCTCCCCGTGACCTGCGAGATCTTCGGTTTCCTCCCACACTCCAAAGACGCACAGGTTTGTAGCTTAATTGGCTTGGTAAATGTAAAAATGTCCATAGTGGGTGTAGGATAGTGTTCACGTGCGGGGATCGCTGGTTGGCTGAAGGGCCTGTTTCCCTGCTGCATCTCTAAACTAAACTAAATTCCCTTCCGTCACTGCTAATTACACTAACTTGTTGTCTCTCTTTCTCAGTTCTAATGATGGGTGCTGAACATGAAGCATTGAATGTTTCTCTTTCCACAGATGCTGACGGACCTCTTGAGTATTTTCAGCATGTTCTGTTTTTATTCACGCATGGCTTTTCCCCATTGCAAATGGAAGCCAGGTGTGAAACTACAGGAAATCTATAGTGCAGTTACAATATAGGTGTCAACAAATAAGATAAGGGGAACTAATAGTGATCATCTGTTGAGGATTATCAAGTTAGTATGACATTACTGCTTTTAAACTCTGCTAATAGGAATTAATGCATAATAGTTATAATTGCCTATAATAGAAGCCGAGTTGTCTGAGAATTATTGAAAGCAGAAACTTGAAACAAGAGATCCCAATGGTTTAAGAAAGAAATGCAGATGCTGGAATAATCGAAAGTAGACAAAAAATGCTGGAGAAACTCAGCGGATGAGGCAGCATCTATGGAGAGAAGGATGAAGCCACGTTTCAAGTCGAGACCCTTCTTCCTTGGATGGAGTCGAGGGGGGAGGTAAAGGGACAGGTGTTTCATCTCCTGCAGTTGCAAGGGAAAGTACCTGGGGAGGGATGGTTTTGGTGAGAAGGGATGAACTGTCCAGGGAGTTACGGAGGGAGCGGTCTCTGCGGAAAGCAGAAAGGGGAGGAGATGGGAAAATGTGGCCAGTAGTGGGATACTGTTGGGGGTGGTGAAAATGTCGGAAGATTATATGTTGTATGCGACGGCTGATGGGATGGAAGGTGAGGACAAGGGGGACCCTGTTACGAAAAGGTGGATGGGGAATAAGAGCAGAGCTGTGGGATATAGAGGAAACCTTGGTGAGAGCCTCATCTATAATCGAAGAGGGGAACCCCCGTTCCCTAAAGAATGAGGACATCTCGGATGACCAGGTATGGAACACCTCATCCTGGGCGCAGATGCAGCATAGACCGAGGAATTGGGAGTGGGGGATAGAGCCTTTACAGGAAGCAGGGTGGGAAGAAGTGTGGCCAAGATAGCTATGGGAGTCGGTGGGTTTGTAGTAGATGTCGGTCAGTGATCTGTTACCTGCGATGGAGATGAGACCTAGAAACGGTAGGGAGATGTCGGAAATGGTCCAGGTGAATTTGAGTGGTGAAGTGGATGAAGTCAGTTAGTTTTGAGATTGACTGTGGTGTGATTTATCACAGCTGGATGCTTGATGCAGCCTTGTACAGGAAGCCATGCTTATTGTCCACCATCTTGGACTACAATGATCCTAGGCCCATGACCCCTCAAAACTCACTTAAATACACATGGGAGACTGGTTTTCACCAATTGACCAAAGGAATTGAAAGCAGAGACAAGATTGATGCATTTATGTTATGAAAAAGAGAATTTGTTGGACATCGGCAGAAAGATGGAAAGGAGATGAAGGAAATAAGTGAAAAGGAGAAAAGACTATATCAGGATAAAGGATTAGAAAAAGGAATACTGAGTGAGGAAGTGAAAAGGACAGTAAAAGGGAAAGTTGTGGTGGATGTCTAGTCAGTTAATGACAAGAAGGGGCCTGAGCCATCGAGGTTTGGACCTTAATTCTCACACTGGTGAACAGCTCAAGGCTTACACCGTATCAGATACGTCAGCACCTGAGGTGGCTGGCAGAAAGGTAGGCCCATGAACTGAGGATAGCATCGTGTTGGAACCTCCCTCCCAAAGTTTACTGAGTTCACCTTTAGTTACTGGGTCAGTTTACGATACCTCACATGACTGCTTTTCCCTCTTGCCCCTCCCTCCCCCAATATCTCCCCCCCCCCCCCCTCGGCGTCAGCCTTAAATTATTAATAGCCCGTTACTACAGCAACGTTGAGGACAGTCATAGCAACCCGGTTGTCGACCAGCGAAGAGCTCGGTTGACAACGTATAACAGAAATGAAGGCTGTGCTTTGATAACCGCTGCGATCCAAACCATTTCTACACAGTAGTCTTTGCCTCTAGAGTTCCTCAGATGGAAATCTTTAGTTTCAGCTGGGCACTTGGCACACTTGAAGCAAAGTATTTCCATTCAGGGAGAGAAATAATTAAGGAGTGAGTCACACTTGGCTGCTTTCGGGCTTGGTTATAGGCTGGTACCAGCAGATCATTGGGTCACCTGTCTTTTACTTTTGGCTGGGAAGTGATGTTTTGAACTGCTTAAAGAGGATTTTATTTCCCACCAAACACACAGAATGAGAGTTTGCAAATTGTGAATCACATGAGTGCTGACTCATGAGCAACTGTTAGTTCTTAAGTCAAATTTCCAAGTGTTACATACTTTGATTCTTATTGCTCTTCTGCCTCGTATGATTGCATTAACTGGCAGCACACGTTCTCAAGCAGTGCCTTAATGTACTCCTTTTATCTCACACCTTCTGATGTGGTCCCGTTATTATATTTTCAAGAATAACGCTCAATTTCTTCCAGACTTTTGTTGTCGATGTACTGTAACTTCATCCAAAGGATTGGAAACACTTTAGTAAATCGCCAGGGCATGCATTGACAAGGCATGAACGAAACATGATTGCATTTACATTGGTGTTGAAATTAGATAGCATCAGTGGTACGCATTTGAACATTTTCATGCCACCTGCAGTGGAATGTGATAACAGCTATTTCTGGATTTTTGCAAGTTATTCAGAAATTCAACCAGGGAGATCCAAGAAGGAAGAAGAAAAAAATGGGAAAGGATTAGATCAGGAAACAATGTTTAAGAAGGAACTGCAGATGCTGGAAAAATCGAAGGTAGATAAAAATGCTGGAGAAACTCAGCGGGTGAGGCGGCATCTATGGAGGTGACGTTTCGGGTCGAGGCCCTTCTTCAGACTGATGTGGGGGTGGTGGGGGCAGGAGAATGGGGATTCTGAGTGAAGAAAAGATGCACTTGCAAAAACCATAATAATTTTCTCATCCAATGTGCATTGTGTTTCACTCCGAGTTAAGTAAACATTTGGTTGTATGGTGCTTAAATAAACATTGATACAATTTAAGTTCAGGCCCAAAGTGTCCGTGCCACGAATGCTCTGTTGTTAAAGAAATTACGAAGGGATTAGTGCTTTCGCAGGTGGGAGCAGCAAAGGTTATAGCTCCACTCTGGTAATTCCACAGAAGATAGAAAATAGAACAGTGCAGCACCGTAACAGGCTCTTCGGCCCACAATGTCTATGCCGGACATGATGCCAAGTTAAACTGGTCCCATCTGTACATGATCCATATCCCTCTATTCATTGAACTTTCATGTGCCTCTTTGCAAACCTCTTAACCATCCAGAACCAGGGGCCACAGTTTAAGAATAAGGGGTAAGTCATTTAGAATGGAGACGAGGAAACACTTTTTCTCACAGAGAGTTGTGAGTGTGTGGAATCCTCTGCCTCAGAGGGCGGTAGAGGCAGGTTCTCTGGATGCTTTCAAGAGAGAGCTAGATCGGGCTCTTAAAGATAGCGGAGTCAGGGGATATGGGGAGAAGGCAGGAACGGGGTGCTGATTGGGGATGATCAGCCATGATCACATTGAATGGCGGTGCTGGCTCGAAGGGCCAAATGGCCTGCTCCTGCACCTATTTTCTATTGTCTATTAAACACCACTATTATATCTGCCTGGTGAAGGTGTTGATGGGTTTTACATTTGCCATGAATAAGCTTTTATGTCGATTGGAGGGGGAAACATGTAATTGTCTCACTTTCAAGCTGCGATGTGTTCTTGTTGATGGTGCCATCTTGTGACTCAAAGTGACAATAATCATTCAGGCATTCCTGTGGAAATATTTGGATTCCATGTACACAAGTTCCTTCGCCCAATTATCTGAGAAATTTCATACAGAAAAATTGTGAAATATAAGACAATAAGCAAGCCAAAATCATTGCTTCCTTAGTGAATCTGAAAGTTTATAATTATTATATATATCATGTTTGAGATTACATCTAGATATAATTTCTTTATGCTCATTAGTATTTTTATAAGATGCAAGTTGGGTTATTCCACCAGTTCTTTTTTTGTTGTTGCATTGACTGCACTCTGCTGATTTTTGTCAGCCATACTTTCAACATTATTCATGCACAGAGCAAGAGTGAGGCTGGGTTCTTGCTGGTAAAAGCTGGAGGCTCTGAGTCTGTCGGTTAATCAGCTTGTGTTTGTATACTTGGTACAGGTGTAAAATGTCCCTAGTGTGTGTAAGCTTGTGTTAATGTGCGGAGATCACTGGTCGGTGTGGACTCGGTGGGCCAAAGGGCATGTATCTGTGCTGTATCTCTACATTAAAATAGACTGCTGGTATTTGCACTTTAAATGGTGTCAGCTTGGGATTTCCACAAATGTGTAGTCAAATGTGGAAAACTGGCAACAATTGGCAGAAAATGTTTTGAAATGCCACACATAGAATTGGGAAGACACTCCATAGAGTGATATAGTGTGGAAACAGGCTCGTCAGCCCAACTTGCCCACACCGCCAACATGTCCCAGCTACACTAGTCCCACCTGCCCGCGTTTGCTCCATATCCCTCCAAACCTGTCCTATCCGCAAACATCCCAGTAATGATGTTGAGCAGTAATCTTGTGCTGGATTGGAATTAGTGTATGATCTGTGACCCCAAAGAGTTCAATGGAGACTATAGGGCTTTGGGAAAGAAAGGAAAGGGGTGGGGAAGTCCCTTTGCTGAAAATTTTAGTTTTGTTTAATGATTTTTCGTTAATTTTTCATAGTGTTATTAAAATAAAATCCCAAACCCTTAAAACTTTGACCCCAACTGCAGCCATGCTGACATTGGCTGGCCAAACATTCAGGGGCATCTTGGAGGTTTAACATCTTTAGCGCATTCTCGGATGCACAGCACCTGCTGTTGCCCAGGTAACGTTGCTTGAGTCCAGGTGGCTTTGGGCCTGCACAGTAGGCCAGAGCATCTGGACCAGGTAAGTGGGTGAGTGTGGTGGCCGTAGATGGCAGGACTGTGCCACTGAGACCTGCCCCAAAGTATTGAATCAAAACAAAATGCTGCATGTGCTGACAACCTGAAAAAAACCCCACAGAAAATGAATGAATGAATGATTGAATGAATGAATGCATAAATGATAAGTTTATTGGCCAAGTATGTACACATACAAGGAATTTATCTTGGTGCTCCATTCGCAAGTAACAACATGACATACAGTAAACAATTAAGAATAAAATATAAAACATTAAAACATTAAGAATAAAACATTATAGTTTAAACATGTGAATGAAATAAAATACCAGAGCAAAAGGAGGCTACAGACTTTTGGTTATTGATTAGAGCGACTGCTCGTGGGAAAAAAAGCTGTTTTTATGTCTGGCTGTGGCGGCTTTGACTGTCCGGAGTCGCCTTCCAGAGGGAAGTGATTCAAAGAGTTTGTGGCCAGGGTGAGAGGGGTCAGAGATGATCTTACCCGCTCGCTTCCTGGCCCTTGCAGTGTACAGTTCGTCGATGGGGAGGAAGGTTGCAGCCAACAACCTTCTCTGCTGATCGAACGATTCGCTGCAGCCTCCGGATGTCGTGCTTGGTGACTGAGCCAAACCAGATCATGATGGAGAAGGTGAGGACAGACTCTACGATGACAGTATAGAATTGGACCATCAAGGCTGGAAATATTCAGCAAGAAATTGGTCCCAGCTCTGCAGTGGTGGAATCCACCAGCGCCCTCAAGTCTCCTCTTCCACAGAGCTTGGTCTGGGGTTCCAGGAATCCGGTCTTTGCTGCAGCAACTTGCTGGCCATAATGCCGCCATCTCCAGTATCAGTTTGTAATGTTTAAGAAAGAACTGCAGATGCTGGCAAAATCGAAGGCAGACAAAAAATGATGGAGAAACTCAGCGGGCGAGGCAGCATCTACGTAGAGAAGGATTTGGCGACATTTCAGGTCGAGACCCTTCACCAGCTGAGTTTCTCCAGCATTTTTTGTCGACCTAACATAGTTTGTAATGAAGTATTTCTCCCTCTGTGACCTCCCTCCATGATTTTGTGTTGGAATTTAAGAAGAGTCTTGACCCAAAACGTCGCCTATTCCTTCGCTCCCTAGATGCTGCCTCACGCGCTGAGTTTCTCCAGCATTTCTTGTCTCCCTTCGATTTTTCCAGCATCTGCAGCTCTTTCATAAACACAGGTCTC